>NC_041380.1:296159331-296161771 GCF_002162155.2 Triticum dicoccoides
GGGCCTCCTCGATCCAGATTGGATCGAGAGGGGGGAAGTGGGGCGACGGGGGTTAGGGTTTGGTGGGAGGGGGTTATGCAGAGGGGGGCGCGACTGGGTCGGCCTGGGGGCCCGATGGCCAGCTGGGCCACGGCCCAGCAAGGGGTCTCCTTCTTTCTTTTGTTTTTGCTTTGCCTTTTCTTTTCTTTTTCTTTTTTTTTACTTTTCTTTTATTTATTATTTTCTGTTTTCATTTAATTTAAAATATTTATACATTTTATAAAACTGTGTCTTCTACACCATAATCATCTATGTAATATCTAGTACAAACCGAACAATTTTATTTTAATGTTTGAAAACTTTTATTATTTATCAAATTTTGAATTTGAATTTGAATCGGTTTCGAACTAACTCAAGATTAGCAACTATAATTGAGGTGACGTGGCATCACTAGCAGAGGATCACTGTAGCTTAATTTCCCGAGCGTCACACACTACCATGTCTGTCCTGGAGGCCATTAAAGATATGAAGGACAAGATTGCACTTCCTTTTGCAATGGACATCATTATCCCGGCAACTTGGGCCATCTGGATAACTAGGAACAACTTAATCTTTCAGCAAATCCAGCCCTAATTTTAGAAATAGAAAGACACTTACTAGATGGAGCTTAATTTGCTAAAACATAGAATGAAGAAGAAGTATGCATCTCTTTTTCCAATCATGGCTAGAGACTTTGATGTAATGTTAATTTTTGTTTCCTTTTCCCATAGCTACCTTTTTAGTTCTCTTAGTGTAGTTTAGTTTTCTTGCTTTCTCTCTCCTTTTCCTTTTCCTTGTTTTTTCTAGCTTATCTCAAGCCTTATAAGACCTACCCTTGTGGTTTTCTAATTTTATAAAAATTGCAGCGGGGATTTTCTCCACTGTGTATAGTCAAAAAAATGGGCCAACAACCTTGACCACGATGACATGCATCTCATCATTTTGACACCTTGATCGGAAGCAAGGCCGGTACAACCGACATCCTTGAGGGTAAGGCGACGTGAGGTATTCGTTCCGTCATAGCTTATCTTCCATTGCCGTGCACTTTGATAGCTCTTCCACCCTTTCTGAATACCTTTGCTCCTATCGATATTAGCTATTTGAGAACAGTTGGGCCTCATGAACTTGTGCGCCATAGTGATAGCTTATGAATCTTATTGTGTGCTATAGTTACTCCGTGTATATGTTGTAATAGTTGTCTTACATAGTCAACCAAGTCACAAGGTAAGTGGTAAAAGGAAGAGAAAGTTCAAAAAAAATAAAGGGCGGCAAGAGAAATATACAATATGGTTTATAAGCAGAAGATTTGAGCAACAAAGATACTTGTGCCAACGATAAATTGGATAGAGAAACGTTACACTTGTTCTTGTAGGTTGGTGCCAAGTTCACGAATCTAGCCCTCAAGAGCAATCGAGTTGGTGTCTCTTTGTCCTGTTCAACATGAGCATTGGTCTTCGTTAGGCAATTTTGTCTTTCTCATTTCTTTGGTTGCACTAGCCCCACTTTTCTTTGTGTGTGTGTGTGTGTGTTTCCATTGCTATATCTCTATTTTGTGATTGTTGAACGCCACATGTGCATGGCCCATGCACGTAGGATTTTCTAGTTGTTGTAATCTTAATTACCAAACGTCCCACTTGTCCTCCAAATATTTCCCATGTAATTAGGATCATAGACGTGGACGTCGTGACTCATTGTACGTGCTATATATGTGCATCATATGTTGTGAATACATGTGGATTGCACCATTCTATTCTCTACTTGTATCTCATTTTCAATCATTTAGATCTTACCCAACTTATATCTTGATCCACTTGTTGCCTTATTTTGTGCCACTAACCCTACCAAACCTCACATAAAGCGTTATGTGTAGGTATTTTCAGTTTACTAGTTGACGATGTAAGCTATTTGAAGTTAATAAAGCTAGCTATGAATGCTTTCCCATAAAAAACTACCAAGCTCCACATTAAGCGTTGTGTGTAGGCGTGCTAGCCTTTGGATTAGGATCACTATCAAGCATTGCCCCCTTTCTCATTGACAATCTTGAGGTCTCTTGATTTGTCAACGACATGAGAAAGAGGTTCTTTGCTATTATTCATTTTCTTCTACTCACACCTTGCTCGAATGTCACTATGGATAGAGAAGGTACATCTCGTCCGGTCTACGATGGCCACGAAGATGTGCATTACTACGTCTCCGAGGCTCACCATTCGACCTTCAAAGAGCCATGAATGACACCAATACCATATTGCACGAGCGCATTCATGATCTCTTATTCGACGGGCGCGTCACGATGTGCGAATCTAAAACTCCCACAAAGACTACTTACACGTGAAGATGGAAGCACAAACAAAAACATCCAAGACTTGTTCAACAATAGTGTTGTGACGATGCAACCGATGTTGCATCATGGGGTGCGGCGAGG
>NC_041380.1:296161915-296163622 GCF_002162155.2 Triticum dicoccoides
GGGGGGGGCAAGGTGAACAGGAAAGAGACGCGAAATGAGTGGACGTGAGAGGACTTCAATCTAATGGTCACACACGATCGATGTGTGGCTTGGGTTGGTCGATGAATGCTTGTGCCAATCTGTGGCTTGGGTTGGTCGACCAATACTTGTATGCCATCCCGCTGCGGACATTTGATGAAGACACCACATGCACCTTGCTATGGAGGGAAACATTGCATCCCACTAAAAATATATTCTCTTTTAGTGAAAAACACAAGATATCGAACCTGATACTTGACCCTATTAGTAAATGCGCACGTGCGATGCACATTGATATTAGTGAGAAAATTAATTGCACATTGATATTAGATGGACATCAGATGCATATTAATTATTTGATTAACACAAACGTTAATATTTGATACGATATTAATTGCATGTTAAATATGAGAAGTGCTCATCATTTGAGCAATTTAGGCTATTAGATTGACTTGATTGACTTGATCTGATGTTCGAGATTAGTTAGATATGTTTCTTTTGGTTATAGATACAGATGTACTCGATATAATTAACCTTCTAACCATTGAACGTTATTATTGCATTTTCTTCTCTACCTATGATTGTGGCTTCCTTATTCTAGACCCGGGACTCGTATCAACTTATGACACCAAGATTGTCACCGATTAATAAGAAAAAAAAAAGAAAAAAAACCTATCAGTTCGTTTTCGTTACACGTAGGCACCCGACCCTGCTACCTTCCACCGACTTCATCATCTCAACTTCCCAATCCCACCCGTCCCCCCTAGCCCCACGCCACCGCCATCTCCTCGCCGGCGATGGACCCGCTGCCCCCTTCGCCGGTGAACTGGGACTCGCTCGACGCTCTCGTGCTCGACTTCGTCAGATCCGATCGCCTCATCGCCCCTCCCGCCTCCCCATCGCCGCCCTCATCCCCATCCTCCTCCACCACCACCGCCACCTCCTCATCCCCATCCACCTCGACCTCCTCGTCGTACTGCTCGCGCATCCTCATCCGCCGGGCCCGTCGCGCGCTCGAGGCTGGCGACGTCGACGCCGCCCTCGCGCTCCTCCGAGCTCACGCCCCTGCCGCGTTACTCGACCACCGCCTTCTCTTTCACCTACACAAGCAGGTACCTAAACTCTCTCTCTCTCTCTCTCTCTCTCTCTCTCGCTCTCTCTCTCGCTCTCTCTCGTTTTATGTTTTCCGGCACGCAGGCAGGATGTCAATTGTGTGGTTGTGCAGAGATTCGTGGAGCTGGTGAGGCGGGGTACGGAGGCAGACAGGGAGGCGGCGCTCGACTGTCTCCGCACAGCTCTCGCACCCTGTGCTCTCGACGCTTACCCTGTGAGTGCTGCATCGACTCCCTTCCTCTCGCCTTAAGAGCCCTTGAATTGATTGATTATTGCACTGCCTTGATTTCCGGTTGGGTACACTAGTCTGCATGTGTCCGGTTGGATCACATGAATTTTGCGCGAACCTTGTCTGGAAGTAGGACTTCGGTAGCAAGTTTGCACCATTTGGTATCTTATAGGATTTCTTTGAGCAAATATATCGGAATAAGATGCTGCAACAAACTCTTTTTTTATTACTTTCACTAAATACCTCCGTAAAGCTGTACTTATGTTTTCATACAAGCACTGAAAATAGAATTGAATTACTAGAGGCCCGTGCACTATGCCATGTTCCTATTTGAGAACACAATTTCC
>NC_041380.1:296163903-296183701 GCF_002162155.2 Triticum dicoccoides
GGGGGGCAAATGAGAGATCTATTAGACACTCACATGTTGAACACAAATACTAAAAAAGTAGAGGGTATCCTGGCGTCCTTCCAGTAATGAGCTGTTGTGAATTAGGGGTAGAAATCCATCAGGCAGAGGATGTATGCTAATGACCTGACGTACAATGACACTACGGGAAGCATGTCATTGCTTGCGTGTCTGTGCTAGGCTAATTTATTAACAGACTACTTCAAATGTCTATGAATTGCTGTGTAGCAGATGCTACATCTCAGCTTGCTGTTGCTCCTGTCGGCCCTAACTACTGTTGTGTCCGGTGTCCACTGCCTGCGTTGAGGAGGCATGTATTGTAGCCTAACTGATATGTCATATCATCAATGTGAACTATCCTGTGATATGTTTTTTTTTTACTTTACTATCGTCAAGTTCCTACATATTCGGATATAGTCACCTGTATTTTTTGTCATTCATATTCATTGTGTTCGTTTGGATTTTGCATAATGAATATTGGTGTGTTGGTATGTTCCAAAGGAAGCTTACGAGGAATTCAAACATATACTGCTGGTTTTAATATATGACCAAGATGATCAATCTTCCCCAGTCGTCAATGAGGTATGCACAATCCTAACCGTCCATATACACTTTTAAGAATAATTACAAGGTAGCTTAGATTTGCTCAACATTTCTGTTTTGAGTATATCTAGTTCTTTAAGTAGCGATTTAGAGGTCCTTTTTCGCTGTTACTAGACTTGAGGGGAAAGAAAGCTTTAACTGTCAATGTAAAGTAAGGATTCTGAATTACTCCCTCAGGCCCAAAATAAGTGTCTCAATTTTATACTAACTTTAGTACAAAGTTGTACTAAGGTTGAGACACTTATTTTGGGACGGAGGGAGTATTTACTTATCCAGATAGCTTTTGTCTGCTTTTGGTTCATGGACAGTTTTCTGTGTATAACTAGAGTGTCTTTAAGATTGACCTACTCATGCTATTAATTGCTATGTTTGTTACTTTGTGGAACCTCTATTTTCTGATGGGAGAATGCTATTTTACATCTTCAGCTTTATTGCACTATGTGCAAGCTGTTACTTTTTGATATATGACATATTTCTTCCTGTTGGAATTCTTTGCTCGACAGTGGTCTATAAAGAGGAGATTTGAACTTGCTGGGTTGCTATCATCCATATTAAGAGCTCATTTACAAGCTTATGATCCTATTCTCTCAATGTCCTTAAGATACTTAATAAGGTACATCATATGTTACATCCTCATCTTGCCTAACATGGGTTGCTAGGCTACTGCCTCATCGTCTGACAATCTTACAACATTTTGTAAAGCATTCACAAAGTATTCTGCTCGCGCCAAGGAGTTTCATCACCTATATCTGATCTAACTGAGCGGCTACTCTTCGAGGACCGTGATCCGCCTGCAGTTACCCAGGAATGTTCAGTAGAAGCACCACCATTTGACGAGGCAAGCTCTTCTTGGTAACTGTTAATTATACTGTACTATGCTCCATATGCCAGCTTTTAATAATCAACTCTTAGGTTGATGTTCAAGCCCTAGCACATGCGGTTGAGTTGACAAGACAAGGCGCTATCGACAGCTTGAAGTTTGCAAAAGGAGATTTGTATCAAGCATTTCAGGTCTTATTACCAAATAAATTGAGTATAAAATTATTTAGCTATGAATATGGATATCTGTGTTACCACTTCCATTTCAAATACCTGTCAAAGGGATAAAAATGTTTTGGATTTTCTTGCATGTGTAAAAGCTGCACCTTTAGTGAGTTTGTTACACCTTCAATTGGGTTGTCAATCAAAGCACTATTTTTATTGGCTGGATATATATACTCCCTCCGTTCCTAAATATAAGTCTTTTTAGACATTTCAAATGAAGTACAACATACGGATGTATGTAGACATATTTTAGAGTGTAGATTCATTCATTTTGCTCCGTATATAGTCACTTGTTGGAATATCTAGAAAGACTTATATTTGGGAACGGAGGGAGTATTTAAGATGAAGTCCACAAAACAGCTACTTCTAAAAAAAATCGTCCCCCCCTCCAACTATCAAAACTGTTCACTTATCCCACCTATGCTATTCCATTAGTTTTTTGTGGTACCTTCAACTATCAAAATGTTCACTTGTCCCATGTTGGCAGTCACATCACTGCTTTTGTCTACTAGCTACTCTCTTCCCATTCTTCCTTTGGTGTCCCTCTTTTCCACTTTTGACCTCTCTTTCCTAGCATGGGTGCTTCTGGCAACCTCTTCCATGCAGCTTCAGCTGAGGCAAGGCCACGGGCAGAATGGGGCATGTGAGGACTCCATTCTCTGTTGTCTCTCATGAGCTCCGTTATGTGGAACCGCCGTCAGAGGACGAGTTGCTGAGGGACCAACAACACAGCACGACGCCTTTGATTGAGGATTTGTGATGCTGTGCTAAAATCTCTCACTCGTCTACATCCTGCCTGCCACCAAAACCGCTGCATTCCACCCCACACCAAGATTCTGTGATGTAACAATGATTTGTCTGTTTGGGCATTTCCTTGAGCATGGTTGCAGTCGCACGCATGCTGCAGGCAAGGAGCCCTAGCTAGCATGGACTAATTTCATAAGCAAGCAAATTAATCACAAGCTTCAGAAATTAGCATCTGAGCAAGCAAATGGAACAGCTGATCTTGGAAGATAAAATTGAGATCCCATAGTTATTAGCTAAAAAATCAGTAGCTCTAATCCTCACAGGCACCCAAATTTGCCAGCAAAGATGGCTCGAGTTGCCACAGCCAAATAGGAGGAGGCTCTAACTAGCTGGATGAAGTTGCAAAAGGATAGGAAGGCATGAGTGCACCCATTGAAGAAGCGGCAAGCCACAGCATGGGTTGTGCTGTGATGTGTGGTGGGGGGTCAGAGAGATTAGAGATTGGGTGAAAAGTTAAAAGGTTTTTATAGTTGTAGGGTAAAAGGCAAAAGCTACTGATGTGTGCTTAGTTGCTTGTTAATACATAACATCTGGAGCTGTAAATATACCCTGGCTTGACCCGGTCTTGATATAAGCTTTGAGCCAAATATCAGGCTCTAGCTCAGTCCATTGAGCCTACAGAACAGCTCAAGCTCGACTCACTGAAAGTTCGAAACAGCTCGAGCTCGCCTCATTGGGGCTCAGCTAAACCACCAAAAAGAATATTACTTATTTTTTTCTTAGCAGTTGTGCCGGTGCGCTAGGCATAGATTTCCAGTTCCAGTGCCTCAGGCCTTCATTCTCTTATAGCCGAGTCATCCAGCCTCACCATTGTACAGCAGCCGGGGTCATACTAAAAAGGTACTGACCATCCTGTTTTTAGCAAGCAATAAATGATGGATCATATGATTCTGTGCTCCTTGTTAGGCGTAGCTTCTTGTGGACTTGGGCTTTAGGAAATCGTGGACGCCCGAGGCCATACAGTAGATGGTATTGCCCATTCCAAATCGAGTTTGAACTGTTTGACGAGAACGAGCTGAATTGACAGCCCTAGCCACAGCAGGCTAGTTCTTTGTTTGTATTTATTATTCGGCAATAATTCCTTGTGCCTTCCTGAATATATAGTATCTGTAATGTAAGTTTACTCTGTAAAATTCCAGAACGAACTGTGCCGAATGAAGATGGACCTGTCACTTCTGGATAAACTTGTACGTGAGTACTGTATATACAGGGGAATTGTTCAAGGCTGTTCTCATGCCCTTCCTGGTAAATTACTGAACCTGTAGTTGAGCCTACTTGACAATTTTATGGCTTCAAATACGTACTTCCATATAGTGCTCTCTATTGCTTAGTTGACTCGTAGAATTATTACATTATACTCCTGTGTAGTACTAAAGAGAATCATCTTTTGGATATTTTGTAGGAACTGCTGACATGCAATGCAGTCAAAACATTGATGTTAGTTTCATAAATAATCAAGGAGCCAACAATGAAGCACAGCTTGATTGTGAATCGGCTGGCAAGCAGGATGGTGGTTGTTGCACCAGTGATATTACCCATCATGATTCCTGGTCGAAGAGATTACGAAGGGTTAGAAGCAGTACATCAGGGCAGGGAAGGCGAAAGAGATGGAGAGGTCGAGCAGATGATCTTAATTATGCTTTTGAGACTCCAGTTGATGCAAATCGTGATACCTTGTCTCCTGCCTTTGACATGGACGAAGATGTTGTAATAGGAGAACATGTAAGCTTTGTTTCAAATCATTGTTTTGCATTACACTAAAATTTTCAGAAGTTTATTCATAATAATTTCCCTGTTTTAGGACTCTGTGTTAGATACTGGTTTGTCTGATACTAGGAATATGCAAGATCAGAAGTATGAGGTTATTTTAGAGATGAGGGACCTCACACGCAAAGGAATGGCTTCCAAAGTTGTGGATGAAATAAACAGCATAGATCCTGATTTCTTTTCGCAAAACCCTATTCTTCTGTTTCAGCTAAAACAGGTGTGAGCCCAACATTGTAATCACGTTATTCTGCAGGGCCTTGTAGGTAGGAAGGAAGAACCTTACACATTTTGAATCTACCATTTCAGGTTGAATTTCTTAAGCTAGTAGCTGGCGGTGATCATGTAGCTGCTCTCAAGGTTGCATCTGCTCACCTGGGACCTCTTGCTGCCAGTAACCAAGCTTTACTGAAGCCTTTGAAGGAAACTTTGGTAACACTGATTCAACTCAATGAGGATGTACTCACAAAAGCAGTATCGTTGCCTGTTCTTGCAAGTTCTCTGCAGGTATATTTGATGTTTATATGTTGCGAGTCGATACGAAGTCTCACCTATCAGTGTAATTGGTCTGCATTTTCAATATCTGTTGTGTACTTGTGGTATTAGACTGCAATTTGCCATATCTCCTATGTTCATGATAGAAGACACCATCACCCCTTCTGTGGTTGGTTAGTAGCAGCAGTACAAGGCAAAACTGTGCTGCAGACTGAAATCAAAGTGAAGGAATTGGGGTCGTGTTCCATCGTGTTTATTTAGTGTGAATTTGGATGGTATCATGACATCTTCTCTTCTGTAGCTTGCGATAAGCAGGAGGCTTGGTATTGAAGAACCTCAACTGATGAAGATAGTCAGGACAACACTTCACACACACACCGAATGGTTTAAGCTTCAGATGTGCAAGGACCGTTTTGATCATTTTTTGAAGATTGATTCTCTAAAAGAGATTGATCCACCTGTGAGTCGCACTATGTCCAAGGTTCTTACAGATGAATGTGGAAATGGATCTTCTCAGATCACAACATGCTCAAGTGGCAAGGTGCTGGATGAAGGTAGTAGCCCTCAGGAGTCATCGGAAGTTGTCTGCGATGAAAGCGCTATACTCAAAGTTATGGTAAGTGGTATATATCTTAAAAGCTTTTGTTATTTGCTGCTGATTAACTCCTTTCATGATAAGCCACGGAATTACTTGTTATCACTCGTGTGCCATCGAAATTGGTGCTTTTCATGCCATCAGTGACCGTTAGTCAAGATTATGTTGGGTGTGGAAGACCCATTTACCCTTTGTGCATGCCAATGTTATCTCCACATTTCTAACTGATTGCACTTCTGCTAATGGCTTCCCCAATGGGTGGCAACATATACAATTCATATTCTCAATCTTACTGTTACTTCTCTTTAAAGGCAAACACCCCTAGTTTGCATTGGACAAATTACTTAATGCAGTAGCAGCAGGAGACGAAGCAATTAACAATAGTTAATTATGCTTAAACTTACAGCGAAAGAGGCTGTAGGAAAGGTGATGTCAATGAGGTTGACCTAAGTTGGATATTATAAAACACTTGGCTAAAGGAGAAATCACATTCTGAGGGCAAATTAAATTGATGGATCTCAATGAATTTGAGTTTTGTGGCTTGGTGTTACACATGGACACCCTTACCAGTAAATCCCTCAGTTCGAATATCTGACGTTTTTACAGTGCACGGTTTTTAGTATGCAGCTTTGACCATTGACCACTACTTTTTGTATGAAGATGGAGGTAAAAGATCACAAAAAATAGTGTGTAACTAATAACTATTTACAATGACAACTTTAATGGTACCGTTTGCACCTAACTTACCCAAAGATTTTTGTACTAGTCAGTTAAAGATGGAGAGGTTTGAGTTTGACGCATGCTTTTTCATAGGTCATCTAATTTGGAACAGAGGTGGTATTTCTGGTTCATATCTTTTAAATAACTTATCCAGACAAAAGAAGTTCATTCAAATTGTCTGTTTAACGTTGAATAGATTTAGAGTGGATAATGATGTTGAATTTTCTACTTTATATTTATACAATATATATGCTTATGCATGTACTTCTAAGACGAAAATGATATGTGCACTGCGCACAAACTCTGTCAGTACTACCATCTTCCCACCAGTTCCATATATGATTCATCAATTAATCGCTTAGCCTTATCTCCTGTTGGCAGGAATTCCTTGCTTTGCCAAGGGCCGACGCCATCCAACTGCTCATCCAGTATAGCGGAAATGCAGAGACAGTGATCCAACAAATCTTTTCATAGTGCCTTGTGTAAAATACCACACATTTTATTTTATTTTATTTTAGAAAGCAAACTGTTTCTTCATACTTTTCCTTCTTTAGCTGTATTTGGACTAGGCGCCCATTTCAACCTTGTGTGATTCTCTTTTTGCTCATGTAACACTGAAACTTAGGGGCAAAAAAGTCAGCAAGGACCAAAGAATAATGGAGAAGTAGGAAGTGATTGAAACCGTGGCGGTTGTGGATTTGTGATGCGTTTGCCAGTGGTTTAATCTTTGTTTGGCCTTTTGGTGTATTCTGTGATTATGGAAACAAATGATCATAAAAAACTGACATGGATATACCCTCTGTGTGGAATCATGCAACAAAGTGTTGTACTAGAGCATAAGTATCATGTAATTTTACTCCGTGTGTGGCTGCTTTGTATACCATGTAGAACTTACATATGCTAAATGGTCGTATCCTGGTGTTCTATTGGAATTGATCAAGTCGACTATATCTGTGAGATAAGTCCACATTGTGCCCTGAACTTGTTCTGGAGTTCGTATTACAACCTCGAAAGTTGAAACTTAAGTTTTGTTTGAAAATGCTCCTCAAACTCATAAAATCATTTAAAACACCATGTATCCATGGTTCACTGGTTTTGACCTGGTTTTCTCCCAGTGAATCATGTGTACGTCGTTGAATCCGTTTCCACTAACGTTTTGGGAGTTTCTATTTTTTAGGAGGATAACTGTTTTCCTATCCGTCACCTAAGAGCATCTAAATTCTGATCCTTAAATCCATGCACGTCGATCATACGATACAAGTTGTCCGAATTCAACAGTTTAAAACAAAGCAAAGCAAATCATAGTTTAATAAACCGGACATGCCAAAATGAAATCAATGTCCGAGCGTGAGGATAGCTTCGGATCACTGTCCGGGTGCGTGCTCCGAGCGGAATGTGTCCTGCTCTGCCTGCATTCGGGCTGCCTCCTCCGCCTGCATCAGGGCCACAGCCGCCCTCGCCGCCTCGTACTTTCTACGGTCGTTAATCTCCTTGTCCGCAAGCCACTTCTTCGCATGCTCATCCAAGAGGGTTTCGTCCGCTAACATGATCCTCGCACCCCCCGCTTCCCGTGCGAGTTGCAAACTCTCCATCTCAAGCTCTATGTTGCCAAATATCTTGGCCTTCTCGAGTTCCCATTTGATCGCCGCCTCTTGCTTCTCCAACTCGATCTTCTCCCTCTCAATTTCGAACTTCTTCTCCGCCCTCTTCCGGTCCCACTCCATCCTCTCCTTTTGCGCATTCAACATGAGCTTGTACCTCTCCACCTTCTTGTTCTCCCTTGCCGAAAAATGCCCATCCATGTGGACGACATTTTTGTAGCCGCGGCGTCACGGGAGGCACGTGCCTTCTCCCACTTGTTTCCCATGACTTGGCGGTTATCCTTTGGCACGGTGGCTTTTCCATTTGTGACGGCAACATTGTCCTCTTCACCGTCCAACCCAACTGATTGGTTGGAGCTTGAGCCATCATTCCTCTTCTTGCTGGACTTGAGATTGGCCACAAGTTGGTTTCACTTCGGCTTGCCATTCAATATGATCCAACCATGGCTAAAAGCAAACAGATTCTTCTCCACCTCGTGAAACAAAATGGCCACCACCGCCGTCTAGTAAACAACATACATATGAGCACGAGAATGCAAACACAAGAAGCATATGCAAATGACGGCAAGATGAAGCAATTGAGCTTACGTGAGTTGCCACTCCCATCCCACTTTGAGGCCGTTTGGTCACTTGACAGTAGTAGCTGGCATACTTGTTCACTTCCCCTTGAATGATCCCCCAACGATGTTGGAGAGATGCGGCTCCACATACTCCTTTTGTTCGTGATACTCCTTCCAAATTTTCTCCCAATACGTGTTCCCCTTTTGCTTGGTGCTGCATATTGGATCCATCGTTGTGGCCAACCAAGCTTTGACCAACAAGATGTCCTCAAATCTTGAGAGTGTCGGACCTCTTGCCTTCGCCGTCTTGGTATTCTTCTTCTTCTTGCTTAGATTGGGATCGGATGTTGTCCCAACTTCAAATGCGGTGGTGGCCTCCAATTCATACTCCATTTCGGTCGGATCTTCATTGTCATTGTTCATGTTCGACAAGAACGCCTCCTACATGATTATGGTTTGCAAGCATTCATCATGTGCGACATGAACTAGTGGTCTATGCAAAAATCTGATCGGACGGGACCAAAGAAAATGTACCGACTCTTGTTCGGTCATTCCGTCGAACATGTCGAGGGCAGTCGAGGTGCTGCCGCTGCCCGTGCTCATCCGCACCTGAATGAGTGTGGCGAGTAACATACGTCGACCACCGGCATCTGCATGGGTGGAAATCTCTCCGGAATGGCCCAGCCGACCGTGGAATCCTCTTCTGTCCCAACGGGGTCGGACGGCGTAATATGCATCGGTGATCGGATGGAAGGGGTGCGGGGTTCCGGGCACGGCGGAGGAGACAGCTGCTCCATCATGTCCAAACCTCCCTACGACGCTGCCTCCCTCTCTCACTGTCGGTGTCGCCGCAACTTCCGGGCGATGTTCTTCGCCTTGCAAGTCGGAGCCAACGAAGGGACGCCGATGGATGAGGCGGACCGCGTCTCCGTAGCGGCGGTCTGGGACGGGCTAGACGACATCTCCGGGGGTGGATCAGGACTGGTGGTGAGGTGTGACGCCCCCGATTCAATCGTACACTAATCATGCACGCAAATGTGTACGATCAAGATCAGGGACTCACGGGAAGATATCACAACACAACTCTAAAACATAAATAAGTCATACAAGCATCATAATACAAGCCAGGGGCCTCGAGGGCTCGAATACAAGTGCTCGATCATAGACGAGTCGGCGGAAGCAACAATATCTGAGTACAGACATAAGTTAAACAAGTTTGCCTTAAGAAGGCTAGCACAAACTGGGATACAGATCGAAAGAAGCGTAGGCCTCCTGCCTGGGATCCTCCTAACGACTCTTGGTCGTCGTCAATGGGCTGCACGTAGTAGTAGGCACCTCCAGCGTAGTAGGAGTCGTCGTCGAAGGTGGCGTCTGGCTCCTGGACTCCAGCATCTGGTTGCAACAACCAGAAAGAAAGGAAAGGGGGAAAGGGGGGAAGAAAGCAACCGTGAGTACTCATCCAAAGTACTCACAAGCAAGGAACTACACTACATATGCATGGGTATATGTGTAAGGAGGCCATATCAGTGGACTGAACTGCAGAATGCCAGAATAAGAGGGGGATAGCTAATCCTGTCGAAGACTACGCTTCTGGCAGCCTCCGTCTTGCAGCAAGTAGAAGAGAGTAGATTGAAGTCCTCCAAGTAGCATCTCCAAGTAGCATCTCCAGTAGCATCGCAGTAGCATAATCCTACCCGGCGATCCTCCCCTCGTCGCCCTGTGGAAAAGCGATCACCGGGTTGTCTGTGGAACTTGGAAGGGTGTTTTTTATTAAGTATCCGGTTCTAGTTGTCATAAGGTCAAGGTACAACTCCAAGTCATCCTGTTACCGAAGATCACGGCTATTCGAATAGATTAACTTCCCTGCAGGGGTGCACCAACTTACCCAACACGCTTGATCCCATTTGGCCGAACACACTTTCCTGGGTCATGCCCGGCCTCGGAAGATCAACACGTCGCAGCCCCACCTAGGCAAAACAGAGAGGCCAGCACGCCGGTCTAAACCTAAGCGCACAGGAGTCTGGGCCCATCGCCCATAGCACACCTGCACGTTGCGAGGGCGGCCGGAAGCAGACCTAGCCTAGCAGGCGTTCCAGTCCAATCTAGTGCGCGCCGCTCCGCCGCTGACGTCTGAAGTGCTTCGGCTGATACCACGACGCCGGGATACCCATAACTACTCCCACGTAGATGGTTAGTGCGTATAGGCTCGTAGCCAACTCAGATCAAATACCAAGATCTCGTTAAGCGTGTTAAGTATCCGCGAACGCCGAACAGGGCCAGGCCCACCTCTCTCCTAGGCGGTCACAACCTGCCCTGTCGCTCCGCCACAAAGTAACAGTCGGGGGCCGTCGGGAACCCAGGCCCACCTCTACCGGGATGGAGCCACCTGTCCTTTCAGCTCCCTCATCAGAATCACTTGCGGGTACTCATCGAGCTGACCCGACTTTAGTCACCATCTGTATAGTATGTATGTATGTATAGTATATACCCGTGATCACCTCCCGAGTGATCACGGCCCAATAGTATAGCAAGGCAGACTAACAAGAATGTAGGGCCAATAATGATAAACTAGCATACTATACTAAGCATCTAGGATTGCGGGTAAGGTATCAATGACTGTAGTAACAATGACAGGCTATGCATCAGAATAGGATTAACGGAAAGCAGTAACATGCTACACTACTCTAATGGAAGCAGTATAGAGGAGAATAGGCGATATCTGGTGATCAAGGGGGGGGGGGCTTGCCTGGTTGCTCTGGCAAGAGAGAGGGGTTGTCAACTCCGTAGTCGAACTGGGCAGCAGCAGCGTCGGTCTCGTAGTCTACCGGAGAGAAAAGGGGGGAAGAAACAATGAATACCATGTAAACAGATGCATATCGATGCATGACAAGACAAGTAACAATGCTAGGCGGGCCCTAATGTGGTATGAGGTGATGCCGGTTAAGGGGGGAAACATCCGGGAAAATATCCCCGGTGTTTCGTGTTTTCGGGCAGAGGAGCCGGAGGGGGAAAGCTGCGGGTTCGATAGGTTAGGGGTGTGCGGCGGACGAACGGACTGCGTATCCGGATTCGTCTCGTCGTTCTGAGCAACTTTCATGTACAAAGTTTTTCCAACCGAGTTACAGATTATTTAATATTAATTTTCAAAGTTTTAATTCATTTTTAGAATTAACAGAATTAATTTAATTAGGAAATGCCATAATGACATCAGCATGACATCAGGGTGATGTCAGCAGTCAACAGTCAGTTGACTTGGTCAAATTGACGTGTGGGTCCTGCATGTCATAGGCTGAGACCACTAATCAGGTTTAATTAGTTAGATAAATGATTACGTTAATTAAGTTTAATTAAACTAGATTATTTAACTTAATTAAGTTATTAATTAACTAATTATTTAATTAATTTCATTTTTTAACAAACGTTTTGGGGTGGGGCCCTTTCGTCATAGGCCCAGAGGCCTTAGCGGTTCGGGCGCGGTTACGGGTGCGGGCGCATGGGCGTGGGCGCCCGAGCCTGGTCAGGCGCGCCCCAGGCGAGGCCAACAACACGGTCGCCGGCCAGGGGAGGCGGCGGAGACCAGTGGGCAGCGCGGTGAGGCTGCAGGGGCAGGCGGAGCAAAGGCGGGACAAGGCCTAACGGGGACGCGCGCGCACGAGTGCTGGCCGACGAAGACGACCACAGCCTGGAGCAGAGCGAGGCGCCCGGGACAAGGACGACGCTGGACGCGGCACGGGGCATGCAGCGAGAGCGGGGTAGAGGAGGAGGGGGCCTCACGAGGGGTTGCAGGGCACGGGGCAGCCGGGGTCGAGGAGGAAGTCGGAGACGACGGCGATGTGGTGACGAGGTGCAGCGGCGTGGCGGCGTGCATCGACGGCGTCGGCGACGGCAGGGGTCGAGGAGGAGCTCCGGTGAACGCGACGGGGATCCGATCGATGTCGCTGACTTGGGGCCGCTCTAGTCGGTCTCGATCATGAGAAGGTCGTGGATGACGTCGAGGAAGCCGTAGGGCTGCACGAGCAGCTCGGGAAGGCTGCTGGCCATGGCCACGGCGAGGTGGTGGCTGCGCTCGACCAAACGAGGAGGAAGAGGGGCGCGGCGAGCTGCTAGGGAGGACGGAGGGAGGAGAGATGACCGGGCGACGGGGAAGGGCAGTGAGG
This sequence comes from Triticum dicoccoides, assembly GCF_002162155.2. Lineage (NCBI taxonomy): Eukaryota > Viridiplantae > Streptophyta > Magnoliopsida > Poales > Poaceae > Triticum > Triticum dicoccoides. The sequence continues at coordinate 296,176,268 of NC_041380.1, forward strand.
CGGTCAGAGTCGCCGGCGCGGCATCGGACAGGAGGGAGCTCCTCTCCCGTGTGTTGTGTGGTGGCGGCGGGGTAGGAGGATAAGGGAACGGGGTGGGGATCGGGTCAAAGTGGGGAGGGGTCGCTAGGGTTCGGTCACCCAGGGGGGCTATAGGCGCCGGCTGGGCCGGCCTGGTTGGCCCACAGGCCAACTGGGCTGTGGCCCAGTGGGGGGGTTCTTTCTTTCTTTCTTGTTCTGTTTTCCTTTCTTCTTCTTTTTTTTTTCTATTTCTTTTTAGTTTTCTTTTATTTTAGTTTTATAAAATTTAAAAACGACAACTAATTTGGTGTTATTAAATAGGTCACAGCCCCAAATATTCTGGCACTTTAAATAAAGTGTTTTGCATGTGCTTATTATTTTAAAAGCATTTCAGATAATTGTTTTATCGCTCTTTTAGTTTATTTAGTGCATTTAAGTATTTTATTAGAAGATGATTTCTTCACCAACATTTATTACGGGTTATTTGACACGTTAGGAACAATTTAGTTTTGACTTTTGAAAATTTTAATTGTTTTAACTTTAATTCAGATTTGAATTTGGATTGGTTCTGAACTAACGCGAGATTATCAACAATAATCGAGGTGACGTGGCATCATTACCAGAGGGTTACTGTAGCGTGATTACCCGGGCGTCACAATTCTCCTCCACTACAAGAAATCTCGTCCCGAGATTTAAGAGGGGAAGTGAGGGGAAAGGGATTTGGCTACGAAATTCTAACGAGCGTTCTGAATCTTGGTTGCTCTTCTCGAAGTGGTCGATCCATTATGTTGATGTCTTCATTTCTCTGCTTCAAGTCATCATGATGTAGTACACATCCTTTCTTCGGGATCTTCATCGTACTTACGAAAAAGAATAAGGGGTGGGCATTCCGGGAGAAACGGACCTCTGCAAGGTCGACTATCTGGTCGATAACATTGAGGAAGATGGCGGAACTAACTCTCGAATTTAAACTTAAGAAAATATCAAGAAAAGTAAGGAGGTATCATGTGAAGTTTCGAGCGGGCAGGCAATCGTTTGATGCCTGAAATAGGGCGTGGAAGGGGTTCAAAGCAATAGGTATAAGTATTGTGTCCGATACCAGAATTGATGATCTCTCAGAAGGTGGCTCGTGAATCACATACGAGGCCAAGTGCGAGGAACAACCTTAAAATAGGGGGTGTATAGGAGAGTCAGGTTTCGATCCTGTGGAACTGTGGGTTATGGGCCCACCATGTGGGTTTTTTTAATAGGAGCAGTGACATCTTGCACGGTCATGATAGTAAGGCATGTCAGAGAGTACCATGTTAGTTATGTCGGCAACAACGTTGGTACCAAGGGCGAGGGACGAAGAGAACCATTTTCCTGCTCGTTGAACGAGGCGGACCAGTAGGCAAAGTTCTCGTCCATCGGTGGTTACCGGAATGTCATCAACAAAAGTAACAGGGTCACACCAGACAGGAAGGTACACCGAGGTGTTTACCTAAGCAGGGGATTACCACTGCTCGATTAGGTAGTTTACAAGAAAGTTTGAACAAAACAACGGGAAGGAAAATGTGCTTAAACACGTATATCAGGGGTATATCCTTCCTAAGGACAAGCAGAGCATGATATCCATGACAGGATATTATGTAGAAAACTCCTTAGGTAGGGGAGAGAAATTTCATGACATTACCCATACAACGGTGCTTGGATAATTGAGCAAGAAACATTTAGCATTGGGCTTCAAATGTTCTTATTGAAAATCGGAGTACCACAGGCATGCTTCGAGATAGCATTGACATGGTCATTAGGTGAAGATCAGACTTTGGAAACACAAAGGATCCATCAGGAACAACTTATAGAATAAGTCTTCCAATTTCCTCACGGAAGAATGACTAACACTGCTAAAAGGAAGAACTATAACAATAGGCCCTCCGGGCATGTGTGTTAGGATGACATCACCTTATCGGGTTAAAGACCAATGAATATGTTCAAACCATCACATCTGACCAAGGTTCAGGTATGATTGGTGTCAGGATACCTCGGGCTCAGGATGCCTGAGAAGAAAGGTGCAACACAAATTGATGGGATAACACTGTAAGATTCTCGGGAAATGAACCATGAAGTGATTTCCGTTAACAAGAGTTCATCATTATCCCAAGGAGAGGACAAGGAGGTGGATGATGAACTCAACGACAATTCTTCGAGATTTCCAAAAGATGGATTTCCACAATTAAGTGAACAAGGAGATAACATTTGTCAGATCAAATGATATAAGGAAGTAAGCTCGAGGAAAACATACACAATTAAACATTGGTTGAAAGGTGCACCCGAAATATGGGTTGGGTTGCACGACCAATGTCAGAATGGTGATTCAATAATCAACAGTCTAAGAATGAACGACCGACCATTAACTTCAAAGCAATAGGGTTGCTAGAAGTTTTGGGATTACACATCACAGTCCATTTGTCGGTGTTTAGAAATAACACGGTGACCAGGAAAAGAATGGTGATGGTGATAAGTATCACTTGTATCAAGAATTCTCCAGAGGTGGTGAAATTCTCACAACATTGAGGACATAAGAGATTTTATTTTTCCAAGGTAAAGAAGAACATTTACTGGATAACAAGGAACTCAAGGTATAACACCAAACACGAACAAGCTTGTGTTGATGGGAAGGCAATAAAGTGGTCAATGATAACACAAATCATCAAGGGCAAGGATGGTATTTCTCATCATGAACTCAATTGATATCCTGGAAGAGCTCAGAACGGTCATGATGATCACGACACATTTGTCGAGAGATTCCATGAAGACGTAATCAATCAGCGACGACATTAAGTCAAAGGAATGAGGTAGCGGAAGGTTATTGGAACCATGGGTAGGACACAAACTTGAAATTAGGATTGTTGTTCAAGGCGAACGGTATTACGAGGAAGATCGATTGTAAGATTAGCTCACCGTCGAAATTTGTGCTCCGAGAAGAAGGACCAGGTAGCACAGTTAGAATCATCACGACAATGATATAGCCAAACAGGCTAGGAATGGTGTGATCGGGTACAAACTCGTACTTATAGAAGCTTACTGAAGAGATGTTGAACCGTAGTGTGGACTCGGTTTAGTTATTGGTGTCTTTGAGTGTTTAGTAATTCAGAGCCCGTGAAAAATTGGAATCAGTGGGAAGGTAGCACTTGATGAAGAACTCATAAAAAGTTATGCAGTTCCATGATAATCTCGAGATACCAGGGGGTAATACTCGACACAAGATCAAAGTAAAGGTTGAACTGGTGTATTGATCCATAGAAGACAATTGTTTTAACTTGTCCGAGAAATGAGATCAAAGAAGAACAATCATGGTCGGAACCACGGTTGCAAAAGGCCAGATCCTAGATATAAGATGAACTTATACCAAAGGAATAATTTATTTAAGAGAAGCTTTAATGATAAGATCTACATCGTGTCCATGGGCATGAACACAAGTTCAAGGTCGACTCCCACTTCTCCAATGCATAACCTTTCATTCACTTCTCACGTTCGATGAAGTTGCAGTGTTGAAATTTTATCTGGTGAAGCACCAGAAGAGTATGACTCGTGAAAACTTTCGGGTTCACACGGTCTAGAGAAAGCATATGTTCAACCCTTAGTGGCTTCTTAGAAACATATACCACAAGTTTCAAGAGTAAATAACACAAGCCCGAAAGCATAGTATGGTTGGCCAAGCGGAGGATACAACTTAACAAAGGCATTAGGTATCAGGGGAAGAACTCACAAAGTGATCAAATGTGAAGGACACTGTCGGATAATAATCCAACAGTGGATATGGCGATCCACAATGGGGCTGATATGAGTATCGATACCCAATCAGAGGAAGAAAGATTGCAAATGCATCGGTTTATAGAACAACCGACTAACTCAATTGTCAAATGCAAAGGAATTATGATTCCCAAATCAAGGGATCAGAAGCAATGCTCTGATTAGGGGTGGATAAGTTGAATAGCCTTAGGGTACAATCAAAGACAATTCGATTGGTCGAGAACCAATTCCAGTTAAAAGAATGGCATCTCAGCCGGAAAAGTAATTTATAAGGATCAATGATGATTGCGTGTATTCGCAAACATATTGAGTCAACAGACTCAAAATGATAATGACAAGGAATGTCAATATGACTACGAGACTTATGGGATTAACCATAATGCAAGCAAGCAAGAATTTCAAGAGCCAAAGGCCCCAAAGGATTTTCAGAAGATCGAATATTATTTTGAAGACCTTTGTGAAACACATGAACAACTGGGGATGAGCGGATACTCGACAAGTGCGAGGATTTATTTGAAGGGGTATTCATGTGGCAAAGAACTGCTAGGCAGTAGGCACAAAGTATTCTCGGAACAATAGAGAAAACTTTGAGGTATCTTGTAATAACAAGATCAATGGGGAATGATCATATGAATGGCAAGTGTAAGTAGTTATCCATACGGATTTATCGGTGGTCAGGAATAGCAAAAGTGATGGGCACAAAGTCTCGAGAGAACATCAGAGAGTATCTTCGGAATCTTCTGGTGTAGCAGGCGATCCTCTGCAGTAAGGGGCTCTCCGGATGGATGCGATCACGAGATCCTAATCTTAGAGTTAGCAAATTCATTTAACCCGAATAGTAGAGAGATCAGAGTCCCAGAGTATAGACGAGGAATAAAAGATCCTAATACCACCCAATGGCGACGTGGGTCCATGGGCCGCACAACCATGTTAGTAAAAACTTTTTCAATGACTAGACGCAACTTCGGCCAAGGAGTTGGAAAGGGGGATTCCTATAGGCAGTCGGCTCTGATACCAACTTGTGACGCCCCCGATTCAATCGTACACTAATCATGCACGCAAATGTGTACGATCAAGATCAGGGACTCACGGGAAGATATCACAACACAACTCTAAAACATAAATAAGTCATACAAGCATCATAATACAAGCCAGGGGCCTCGAGGGCTCGAATACAAGTGCTCGATCATAGACGAGTCGGCGGAAGCAACAATATCTGAGTACAGACATAAGTTAAACAAGTTTGCCTTAAGAAGGCTAGCACAAACTGGGATACAGATCGAAAGAAGCGTAGGCCTCCTGCCTGGGATCCTCCTAACAACTCTTGGTCGTCGTCAGCGGGCTGCACGTAGTAGTAGGCACCTCCAGCATAGTAGGAGTCGTCGTCGAAGGTGGCGTCTGGCTCCTGGACTCCAGCATCTGGTTGCGACAACCAGAAAGAAAGGAAAGGGGGAAAGGGGGGGAAGAAAGCAACCGTAGTACTCATCCAAAGTACTCACAAGCAAGGAACTACACTACATATGCATGGGTATATGTGTAAGGAGGCCATATCAGTGGACTGAACTGCAGAATGCCAGAATAAGAGGGGGATAGCTAATCCTGTCGAAGACTACGCTTCTGGAAGCCTCCGTCTTGCAGCAAGTAGAAGAGAGTAGATTGAAGTCCTCCAAGTAGCATCTCCAAGTAGCATCTCCAGTAGCATCGCAGTAGCATAATCCTACCCGGCGATCCTCCCCTCGTCGCCCTGTGGAAAAGCGATCACCGGGTTGTCTGTGGAACTTGGAAGGGTGTTTTTTATTAAGTATCCGGTTCTAGTTGTCATAAGGTCAAGGTACAACTCCAAGTCGTCCTGTTACCGAAGATCACGGCTATTCGAATAGATTAACTTCCCTGCAGGGGTGCACCAACTTACCCAACACGCTTGATCCCATTTGGCCGGACACACTTTCCTGGGTCATGCCCGGCCTCGGAAGATCAACACGTCGCAGCCCCACCTAGGCAAAACAGAGAGGCCAGCACGCCGGTCTAAACCTAAGCGCACAGGGGTCTGGGCCCATCGCCCATAGCACACCTGCATGTTGCGAGGGCGGCCGGAAGCAGACCTAGCCTAGCAGGCGTTCCAGTCCAATCCAGCGCGCGCCGCTCCGTCGCTGACGTCTGAAGTGCTTCGGCTGATACCACGACGCCGGGATACCCATAACTACTCCCACGTAGATGGTTAGTGCGTATAGGCTCGTAGCCAACTCAGATCAAATACCAAGATCTCGTTAAGCGTGTTAAGTATCCGCGAACGCCGAACAGGGCCAGGCCCACCTCTCTCCTAGGCGGTCACAACCTGCCCTGTCGCTCCGCCACAAAGTAACAGTCGGGGGCCGTCGGGAACCCAGGCCCACCTCTACCGGGATGGAGCCACCTGTCCTTTCAGTCCCCTCATCAGAATCACTTGCGGGTACTCATCGAGCTGACCCGACTTTAGTCACCATCTGTATAGTATGTATGTATGTATAGTATATACCCGTGATCACCTCCCGAGTGATCACGGCCCAATAGTATAGCAAGGCAGACTGACAAGAATGTAGGGCCAATAATGATAAACTAGCATACTATACTAAGCATCTAGGATTGCGGGTAAGGTATCAATGACTGTAGCAACAATGATAGGCTATGCATCAGAATAGGATTAACGGAAAGCAGTAACATGCTACACTACTCTAATGCAAGCAGTATAGAGGAGAATAGGCGATATCTGGTGATCAAGGGGGGGGGCTTGCCTGGTTGCTCTGGCAAGAGAGAGGGGTTGTCAACTCCGTAGTCGAACTGGGCAGCAGCAGCGTCGGTCTCGTAGTCTACCGGAGAGAAAAGGGGGGGAAGAAACAATGAATACCATGTAAATAGATGCATATCGATGCATGACAAGACAAGTAACGATGCTAGGCGGGCCCTAACGTGGTATGAGGTGATGCCGGTTAAGGGGGGAAACATCCGGGAAAATATCCCCGGTGTTTCGTGTTTTCGGGCAGAGGAGCCGGAGGGGGAAAGTTGCGGGTTCGATAGGTTAGGGGTGTGCGGCGGACGAATGGACTGCGTATCCGGATTCGTCTCGTCGTTCTGAGCAACTTTCATGTACAAAGTTTTTCCAACCGAGTTACAGATTATTTAATATTAATTTTCATAGTTTTAATTCATTTTTAGAATTAACAGAATTAATTTAATTAGGAAATGCCATAATGACATCAGCATGACATCAGGGTGATGTCAGCAGTCAACAGTCAGTTGACTTGGTCAAATTGACGTGTGGGTCCTGCATGTCATAGGCTGAGACCACTAATCAGGTTTAATTAGTTAGATAAATGATTACGTTAATTAAGTTTAATTAAACTAGATTATTTAACTTAATTAAGTTATTAATTAACTAATTATTTAATTAATTTCATTTTTTAACAAACGTTTTGGGGTGGGGCCCTTTCGTCATAGGCCCAGAGGCCTTAGCGGTTCGGGCGCGGTTACGGGTGCGGGCGCATGGGCGTGGGCGCCCGAGCCTGGTCAGGCGCGCCCCAGGCGAGGCCAACAACACGGTCGCCGGCCAGGGGAGGCGGCGGAGACCAGTGGGCAGCGCGGTGAGGC
>NC_041380.1:296185166-296188159 GCF_002162155.2 Triticum dicoccoides
CGGGAGAAACGGACCTCTGCAAGGTCGACTATCTGGTCGATAACATCGAGGAAGATGGCGGAACTAACTCTCGAATTTAAACTTAAGAAAATATCAAGAGAAAAGTAAGGAGGTATCATGTGAAGTTTCGAGCGGGCAGGCAATCGTTTGATGCCTGAAATAGGGCGTGGAAGGGGTTCAAAGCAATAGGTATAAGTATTGTGTCCGATACCAGAATTGATGATCTCTCAGAAGGTGGCTCGTGAATCACATACGAGGCCAAGTGCGAGGAACAACCTTAAAATAGGGGGTGTATAGGAGAGTCAGGTTTCGATCCTGTGGAACTGTGGGTTATGGGCCCACCATGTGGGTTTTTTTAATAGGAGCAGTGACATCTTGCACGGTCATGATAGTAAGGCATGTCAGAGAGTACCATGTTAGTTATGTCGGCAACAACATTGGTACCAAGGGCGAGGGACGAAGAGAACCATTTTCCTGCTCGTTGAACGAGGCGGACCAGTAGGCAAAGTTCTCGTCCATCGGTGGTTACCGGAATGTCATCAACAAAAGTAACAGGGTCACACCAGACAGGAAGGTACACCGAGGTGTTTACCTAAGCAGGGGATTACCACTGCTCGATTAGGTAGTTTACAAGAAAGTTTGAACAAAACAACGAGAAGGAAAATGTGCTTAAACACGTATATCAGGGGTATATCCTTCCTAAGGACAAGCAGAGCATGATATCCATGACAGGATATTATGTAGAAAACTCCTTAGGTAGGGGACAGAAATTTCATGACATTACCCATACAAAGGTGCTTGGATAATTGAGCAAGAAACATTTAGCATTGGGCTTCAAATGTTCTTATTGAAAATCGGAGTACCACAGGCATGCTTCGAGATAGCATTGACATGGTCATTAGGTGAAGATCAGACTTTGGAAACACAAAGGATCCATCAGGAACAACTTATAGAATAAGTCTTCCAATTTCCTCACAGAAGAATGACTAACACTGCTAAAAGGAAGAACTATAACAATAGGCCCTCCGGGCAGGTGTGTTAGGATGACATCACCTTATCGGGTTAAAGACCAATGAATATGTTCAAACCATCACATCTGACCAAGGTTCAGGTATGATTGGTGTCAGGATACCTCGGGCTCAGGATGCCTGAGAAGAAAGGCGCAACACAAATTGATGGGATAACACTGTAAGATTCTCGGGAAATGAACCATGAAGTGATTTCCGTTAACAAGAGTTCATCATTATCCCAAGGAGAGGACAAGGAGGTGGATGATGAACTCAACGACAATTCTTCGAGATTTCCAAAAGATGGATTTCCACAATTAAGTGAACAAGGAGATAACATTTGTCAGATCAAATGATATAAGGAAGTAAGCTCGAGGAAAACATACACAATTAAACATTGGTTGAAAGGTGCACCCGAAATATGGGTTGGGTTGCACGACCAATGTCAGAATGGTGATTCAATAATCAACAGTCTAAGAATGAACGACCGACCATTAACTTCAAAGCAATAGGGTTGCTAGAAGTTTTGGGATTACACATCACAGTCCATTTGTCGGTGTTTAGAAATAACACGGTGACCAGGAAAAGAATGGTGATGGTGATAAGTATCACTTGTATCAAGAATTCTCCAGAGGTGGTGAAATTCTCACAACATTGAGGACATAAGAGATGTTAATGTTCCAAGGTAAAGAAGAACATTTACTGGATAACAAGGAACTCAAGGTATAACACCAAACACGAACAAGCTTGTGTTGATGGGAAGGCAATAAAGTGGTCAATGATAACACAAATCATCAAGGGCAAGGATGGTATTTCTCATCATGAACTCAATTGATATCCTGGAAGAGCTCAGAACGGTCATGATGATCACGACACATTTGTCGAGAGATTCCATGAAGACGTAATCAATCAGCGACGACATTAAGTCAAAGGAATGAGGTAGCGGAAGGTTATTGGAACCATGGGTAGGACACAAACTTGAAATTAGGATTGTTGTTCAAGGCGAACGGTATTACGAGGAAGATCGATTGTAAGATTAGCTCACCGTCGAAATTTGTGCTCCGAGAAGAAGGACCAGGTAGCACAGTTAGAATCATCACGACAATGATATAGCCAAACAGGCTAGGAATGGTGTGATCGGGTACAAACTCGTACTTATAGAAGCTTACTGAAGAGATGTTGAACCGTAGTGTGGACTCGGTTTAGTTATTGGTGTCTTTGAGTGTTTAGTAATTCAGAGCCCGTGAAAAATTGGAATCAGTGGGAAGGTAGCACTTGATGAAGAACTCATAAAAAGTTATGCAGTTCCATGATAATCTCGAGATACCAGGGGGTAATACTCGACACAAGATCAAAGTAAAGGTTGAACTGGTGTATTGATCCATAGAAGACAATTGTTTTAACTTGTCCGAGAAATGAGATCAAAGAAGAACAATCATGGTCGGAACCACGGTTGCAAAAGGCCAGATCCTAGATATAAGATGAACTTATACCAAAGGAATAATTTATTTAAGAGAAGCTTTAATGATAAGATCTACATCGTGTCCATGGGCATGAACACAAGTTCAAGGTCGACTCCCACTTCTCCAATGCATAACCTTTCATTCACTTCTCACGTTCGATGAAGTTGCAGTGTTGAAATTTTATCTGGTGAAGCACCAGAAGAGTATGACTCGTGAAAACTTTCGGGTTCACACGGTCTAGAGAAAGCATATGTTCAACCCTTAGTGGCTTCTTAGAAACATATACCACAAGTTTCAAGAGTAAATAACACAAGCCCGAAAGCATAGTATGGTTGGCCAAGCGGAGGATACAACTTAACAAAGGCATTAGGTATCAGGGGAAGAACTCACAAAGTGATCAAATGTGAAGGACACTGTCGGATAATAATCCAACAGTGGATATGGCGATCCACAATGGGGCTGATATGAGTATCGATACCCAATCAGAGGAAGAAAGATTGCAAATGCATCGGTTTATAGAACA
>NC_041380.1:296188727-296197207 GCF_002162155.2 Triticum dicoccoides
CCGAGTTACAGATTATTTAATATTAATTTTCAAAGTTTTAATTCATTTTTAGAATTAACAGAATTAATTTAATTAGGAAATGCCATAATGACATCAGCATGACATCAGGGTGATGTCAGCAGTCAACAGTCAGTTGACTTGGTCAAATTGACGTGTGGGTCCTGCATGTCATAGGCTGAGACCACTAATCAGGTTTAATTAGTTAGATAAATGATTACGTTAATTAAGTTTAATTAAACTAGATTATTTAACTTAATTAAGTTATTAATTAACTAATTATTTAATTAATTTCATTTTTTAACAAACGTTTTGGGGTGGGGCCCTTTCGTCATAGGCCCAGAGGCCTTAGCGGTTCGGGCGCGGTTACGGGTGCGGGCGCATGGGCGTGGGCGCCCGAGCCTGGTCAGGCGCGCCCCAGGCGAGGCCAACAACACGGTCGCCGGCCAGGGGAGGCGGCGGAGACCAGTGGGCAGCGCGGTGAGGCCGCAGGGGCAGGCGGAGCAAAGGCGGGGCAAGGCCTAACGGGGACGCGCGCGCACGAGTGCTGGCCGACGAAGACGACCACAGCCTGGAGCAGAGCGAGGCGCCCGGGACAAGGACGACGCTGGACGCGGCACGGGGCATGCAGCGAGAGCGGGGTAGAGGAGGAGGGGGCCTCACGAGGGGTTGCAGGGCACGGGGCAGCCGGGGTCGAGGAGGAAGTCGGAGACGACGGCGATGTGGTGACGAGGTGCAGCGGCGTGGCGGCGTGCGTCGACGGCGTCGGCGACGGCAGGGGTCGAGGAGGAGCTCCGGTGAACGCGACGGGGATCCGATCGATGTCGCTGACTTGGGGCCGCTCTAGTCGGTCTCGATCATGAGAAGGTCGTGGATGACGTTGAGGAAGCCGTAGGGCTGCACGAGCAGCTCGGGAAGGCTGCTGGCCATGGCCACGGCGAGGTGGTGGCTGCGCTCGACCAAACGAGGAGGAAGAGGGGCGCGGCGAGCTGCTAGGGAGGACGGAGGGAGGAGAGATGACCGGGCGACGGGGAAGGGCAGTGAGGCGGTCAGAGTTGCCGGCGCGGCATCGGACAGGAGGGAGCTCCTCTCCCGTGTGTTGTGTGGTGGCGGTGGGGTAGGAGGATGAGGGAACGGGGTGGGGATCGGGTCAAAGTGGGGAGGGGTCGCTAGGGTTCGGTCACCCAGGGGGGCTATAGGTGCCGGCTGGGCCGGCCTGGTTGGCCCACAGGCCAACTGGGCTGTGGCCCAGTGGGGGGGTTCTTTCTTTCTTTCTTGTTCTATTTTCCTTTCTTCTTCTTTTTTTTGTTCTATTTCTTTTTAGTTTTCTTTTATTTTAGTTTTATAAAATTTAAAAGCGACAACTAATTTGGTGTTATTAAATAGGTCACAGCCCCAAATATTCTGGCACTTTAAATAAAGTGTTTTGCATGTGCTTATTATTTTAAAAGCATTTCAGATAATTGTTTTATCGCTCTTTTAGTTTATTTAGTGCATTTAAGTATTTTATTAGAAGATGATTTCTACACCAACATTTATTACGGGTTATTTGACACGTTAGGAACAATTTAGTTTTGACTTTTGAAAATTTTAATTGTTTTAACTTTAATTCAGATTTGAATTTGGATTGGTTCTGAACTAACGCGAGATTATCAACAATAATCGAGGTGACGTGGCATCATTACCAGAGGGTTACTGTAGCGTGATTACCCGGGCGTCACAATTCTCCTCCACTACAAGAAATCTCGTCCCGAGATTTAAGAGGGGAAGTGAGGGGAAAGGGATTTGGCTACGAAATTCTAACGAGCGTTCTGAATCTTGGTTGCTCTTCTCGAAGTGGTCGATCCATTATGTTGATGTCTTCATTTCTCTGCTTCAAGTCATCATGATGTAGTACACATCCTTTCTTCGGGATCTTCATCGTACTTACGAAAAAGAATAAGGGGTGGGCATTTCGGGAGAAACGGACCTCTGCAAGGTCGACTATCTGGTCGATAACATCGAGGAAGATGGCGGAACTAACTCTCGAATTTAAACTTAAGAAAATATCAAGAGAAAAGTAAGGAGGTATCATGTGAAGTTTCGAGCGGGCAGGCAATCGTTTGATGCCTGAAATAGGGCGTGGAAGGGGTTCAAAGCAATAGGTATAAGTATTGTGTCCGATACCAGAATTGATGATCTCTCAGAAGGTGGCTCGTGAATCACATACGAGGCCAAGTGCGAGGAACAACCTTAAAATAGGGGGTGTATAGGAGAGTCAGGTTTCGATCCTGTGGAACTGTGGGTTATGGGCCCACCATGTGGGTTTTTTTAATAGGAGCAGTGACATCTTGCACGGTCATGATAGTAAGGCATGTCAGAGAGTACCATGTTAGTTATGTCGGCAACAACGTTGGTACCAAGGGCGAGGGACGAAGAGAACCATTTTCCTGCTCGTTGAACGAGGCGGACCAGTAGGCAAAGTTCTCGTCCATCGGTGGTTACCGGAATGTCATCAACAAAAGTAACAGGGTCACACCAGACAGGAAGGTACACCGAGGTGTTTACCTAAGCAGGGGATTACCACTGCTCGATTAGGTAGTTTACAAGAAAGTTTGAACAAAACAACGAGAAGGAAAATGTGCTTAAACACGTATATCAGGGGTATATCCTTCCTAAGGACAAGCAGAGCATGATATCCATGACAGGATATTATGTAGAAAACTCCTTAGGTAGGGGACAGAAATTTCATGACATTACCCATACAAAGGTGCTTGGATAATTGAGCAAGAAACATTTAGCATTGGGCTTCAAATGTTCTTATTGAAAATCGGAGTACCACAGGCATGCTTCGAGATAGCATTGACATGGTCATTAGGTGAAGATCAGACTTTGGAAACACAAAGGATCCATCAGGAACAACTTATAGAATAAGTCTTCCAATTTCCTCACGGAAGAATGACTAACACTGCTAAAAGGAAGAACTATAACAATAGGCCCTCCGGGCAGGTGTGTTAGGATGACATCACCTTATCGGGTTAAAGACCAATGAATATGTTCAAACCATCACATCTGACCAAGGTTCAGGTATGATTGGTGTCAGGATACCTCGGGCTCAGGATGCCTGAGAAGAAAGGTGCAACACAAATTGATGGGATAACACTGTAAGATTCTCGGGAAATGAACCATGAAGTGATTTCCGTTAACAAGAGTTCATCATTATCCCAAGGAGAGGACAAGGAGGTGGATGATGAACTCAACGACAATTCTTCGAGATTTCCAAAAGATGGATTTCCACAATTAAGTGAACAAGGAGATAACATTTGTCAGATCAAATGATATAAGGAAGTAAGCTCGAGGAAAACATACACAATTAAACATTGGTTGAAAGGTGCACCCGAAATATGGGTTGGGTTGCACGACCAATGTCAGAATGGTGATTCAATAATCAACAGTCTAAGAATGAACGACCGACCATTAACTTCAAAGCAATAGGGTTGCTAGAAGTTTTGGGATTACACATCACAGTCCATTTGTCGGTGTTTAGAAATAACACGGTGACCAGGAAAAGAATGGTGATGGTGATAAGTATCACTTGTATCAAGAATTCTCCAGAGGTGGTGAAATTCTCACAACATTGAGGACATAAGAGATTTTATTTTTCCAAGGTAAAGAAGAACATTTACTGGATAACAAGGAACTCAAGGTATAACACCAAACACGAACAAGCTTGTGTTGATGGGAAGGCAATAAAGTGGTCAATGATAACACAAATCATCAAGGGCAAGGATGGTATTTCTCATCATGAACTCAATTGATATCCTGGAAGAGCTCAGAACGGTCATGATGATCACGACACATTTGTCGAGAGATTCCATGAAGACGTAATCAATCAGCGACGACATTAAGTCAAAGGAATGAGGTAGCGGAAGGTTATTGGAACCATGGGTAGGACACAAACTTGAAATTAGGATTGTTGTTCAAGGCGAACGGTATTACGAGGAAGATCGATTGTAAGATTAGCTCACCGTCGAAATTTGTGCTCCGAGAAGAAGGACCAGGTAGCACAGTTAGAATCATCACGACAATGATATAGCCAAACAGGCTAGGAATGGTGTGATCGGGTACAAACTCGTACTTATAGAAGCTTACTGAAGAGATGTTGAACCGTAGTGTGGACTCGGTTTAGTTATTGGTGTCTTTGAGTGTTTAGTAATTCAGAGCCCGTGAAAAATTGGAATCAGTGGGAAGGTAGCACTTGATGAAGAACTCATAAAAAGTTATGCAGTTCCATGATAATCTCGAGATACCAGGGGGTAATACTCGACACAAGATCAAAGTAAAGGTTGAACTGGTGTATTGATCCATAGAAGACAATTGTTTTAACTTGTCCGAGAAATGAGATCAAAGAAGAACAATCATGGTCGGAACCACGGTTGCAAAAGGCCAGATCCTAGATATAAGATGAACTTATACCAAAGGAATAATTTATTTAAGAGAAGCTTTAATGATAAGATCTACATCGTGTCCATGGGCATGAACACAAGTTCAAGGTCGACTCCCACTTCTCCAATGCATAACCTTTCATTCACTTCTCACGTTCGATGAAGTTGCAGTGTTGAAATTTTATCTGGTGAAGCACCAGAAGAGTATGACTCGTGAAAACTTTCGGGTTCACACGGTCTAGAGAAAGCATATGTTCAACCCTTAGTGGCTTCTTAGAAACATATACCACAAGTTTCAAGAGTAAATAACACAAGCCCGAAAGCATAGTATGGTTGGCCAAGCGGAGGATACAACTTAACAAAGGCATTAGGTATCAGGGGAAGAACTCACAAAGTGATCAAATGTGAAGGACACTGTCGGATAATAATCCAACAGTGGATATGGCGATCCACAATGGGGCTGATATGAGTATCGATACCCAATCAGAGGAAGAAAGATTGCAAATGCATCGGTTTATAGAACAGCTGACTAACTCAATTGTCAAATGCAAAGGAATTATGATTCCCAAATCAAGGGATCAGAAGCAATGCTCTGATTAGGGGTGGATAAGTTGAATAGCCTTAGGGTACAATCAAAGACAATTCGATTGGTCGAGAACCAATTCCAGTTAAAAGAATGGCATCTCAGCCGGAAAAGTAATTTATAAGGATCAATGATGATTGCGTGTATTCGCAAACATATTGAGTCAACAGACTCAAAATGATAATGACAAGGAATGTCAATATGACTACGAGACTTATGGGATTAAGCATAATGCAAGCAAGCAAGAATTTCAAGAGCCAAAGGCCCCAAAGGATTTTCAGAAGATCGAATATTATTTTGAAGACCTTTGTGAAACACATGAACAACTGGGGATGAGCGGATACTCGACAAGTGCGAGGATTTATTTGAAGGGGTATTCATGTGGCAAAGAACTGCTAGGCAGTAGGCACAAAGTATTCTCGGAACAATAGAGAAAACTTTGAGGTATCTTGTAATAACAAGATCAATGGGGAATGATCATATGAATGGCAAGTGTAAGTAGTTATCCATACGGATTTATCGGTGGTCAGGAATAGCAAAAGTGATGGGCACAAAGTCTCGAGAGAACATCAGAGAGTATCTTCGGAATCTTCTGGTGTAGCAGGCGATCCTCTGCAGTAAGGGGCTCTCCGGATGGATGCGATCACGAGATCCTAATCTTAGAGTTAGCAAATTCATTTAACCCGAATAGTAGAGAGATCAAAGTCCCAGAGTATAGACGAGGAATAAAAGATCCTAATACCACCCAATGGCGACGTGGGTCCATGGGCCGCACAGCCATGTTAGTAAAAACTTTTTCAATGACTAGACGCAACTTCGGCCAAGGAGTTGGAAAGGGGGATTCCTATAGGCAGTCGGCTCTGATACCAACTTGTGACGCCCCCGATTCAATCGTACACTAATCATGCACGCAAATGTGTACGATCAAGATCAGGGACTCACGGGAAGATATCACAACACAACTCTAAAACATAAATAAGTCATACAAGCATCATAATACAAGCCAGGGGCCTCGAGGGCTCGAATACAAGTGCTCGATCATAGACGAGTCGGCGGAAGCAACAATATCTGAGTACAGACATAAGTTAAACAAGTTTGCCTTAAGAAGGCTAGCACAAACTGGGATACAGATCGAAAGAAGCGTAGGCCTCCTGCCTGGGATCCTCCTAACAACTCTTGGTCGTCGTCAGCGGGCTGCACGTAGTAGTAGGCACCTCCAGCGTAGTAGGAGTCGTCGTCGAAGGTGGCGTCTGGCTCCTGGACTCCAGCATCTGGTTGCGACAACCAGAAAGAAAGGAAAGGGGGAAAGGGGGGGAAGAAAGCAACCGTAGTACTCATCCAAAGTACTCGCAAGCAAGGAACTACACTACATATGCATGGGTATATGTGTAAGGAGGCCATATCAGTGGACTGAACTGCAGAATGCCAGAATAAGAGGGGGATAGCTAATCCTGTCGAAGACTACGCTTCTGGAAGCCTCCGTCTTGCAGCAAGTAGAAGAGAGTAGATTGAAGTCCTCCAAGTAGCATCTCCAAGTAGCATCTCCAGTAGCATCGCAGTAGCATAATCCTACCCGGCGATCCTCCCCTCGTCGCCCTGTGGAAAAGCGATCACCGGGTTGTCTGTGGAACTTGGAAGGGTGTTTTTTATTAAGTATCCGGTTCTAGTTGTCATAAGGTCAAGGTACAACTCCAAGTCGTCCTGTTACCGAAGATCACGGCTATTCGAATAGATTAACTTCCCTGCAGGGGTGCACCAACTTACCCAACACGCTTGATCCCATTTGGCCGGACACACTTTCCTGGGTCATGCCCGGCCTCGGAAGATCAACACGTCGCAGCCCCACCTAGGCAAAACAGAGAGGCCAGCACGCCGGTCTAAACCTAAGCGCACAGGGGTCTGGGCCCATCGCCCATAGCACACCTGCATGTTGCGAGGGCGGCCGGAAGCAGACCTAGCCTAGCAGGCGTTCCAGTCCAATCCAGCGCGCGCCGCTCCGTCGCTGACGTCTGAAGTGCTTCGGCTGATACCACGACGCCAGGATACCCATAACTACTCCCACGTAGATGGTTAGTGCGTATAGGCTCGTAGCCAACTCAGATCAAATACCAAGATCTCGTTAAGCGTGTTAAGTATCCGCGAGCGCCGAACAGGGCCAGGCCCACCTCTCTCCTAGGCGGTCACAACCTGCCCTGTCGCTCCGCAACAAAGTAACAGTCGGGGGCCGTCGGGAACCCAGGCCCACCTCTACCGGGATGGAGCCACCTGTCCTTTCAGTCCCCTCATCAGAATCACTTGCGGGTACTCATCGAGCTGACCCGACTTTAGTCACCATCTGTATAGTATGTATGTATGTATAGTATATACCCGTGATCACCTCCCGAGTGATCACGGCCCAATAGTATAGCAAGGCAGACTGACAAGAATGTAGGGCCAATAATGATAAACTAGCATACTATACTAAGCATCTAGGATTGCGGGTAAGGTATCAATGACTGTAGCAACAATGACAGGCTATGCATCAGAATAGGATTAACGGAAAGCAGTAACATGCTACACTACTCTAATGCAAGCAGTATAGAGGAGAATAGGCGATATCTGGTGATCAAGGGGGGGGGCTTGCCTGGTTGCTCTGGCAAGAGAGAGGGGTTGTCAACTCCGTAGTCGAACTGGGCAGCAGCAGCGTCGGTCTCGTAGTCTACCGGAGAGAAAAGGGGGGGAAGAAACAATGAATACCATGTAAACAGATGCATATCGATGCATGACAAGACAAGTAACGATGCTAGGCGGGCCCTAACGTGGTATGAGGTGATGCCGGTTAAGGGGGGAAACATCCGGGAAAATATCCCCGGTGTTTCGTGTTTTCGGGCAGAGGAGCCGGAGGGGAAAAGTTGCGGGTTCGATAGGTTAGGGGTGTGCGGCGGACGAATGGACTGCGTATCCGGATTCGTCTCGTCGTTCTGAGCAACTTTCATGTACAAAGTTTTTCCAACCGAGTTACAGATTATTTAATATTAATTTTCAAAGTTTTAATTCATTTTTAGAATTAACAGAATTAATTTAATTAGGAAATGCCATAATGACATCAGCATGACATCAGGGTGATGTCAGCAGTCAACAGTCAGTTGACTTGGTCAAATTGACGTGTGGGTCCTGCATGTCATAGGCTGAGACCACTAATCAGGTTTAATTAGTTAGATAAATGATTACGTTAATTAAGTTTAATTAAACTAGATTATTTAACTTAATTAAGTTATTAATTAACTAATTATTTAATTAATTTCATTTTTTAACAAACGTTTTGGGGTGGGGCCCTTTCGTCATAGGCCCAGAGGCCTTAGCGGTTCGGGCGCGGTTACGGGTGCGGGCGCATGGGCGTGGGCGCCCGAGCCTGGTCAGGCGCGCCCCAGGCGAGGCCAACAACACGGTCGCCGGCCAGGGGAGGCGGCGGAGACCAGTGGGCAGCGCGGTGAGGC
>NC_041380.1:296197317-296199600 GCF_002162155.2 Triticum dicoccoides
AGGAGGGGGCCTCACGAGGGGTTGCAGGGCACGGGGCAGCCGGGGTCGAGGAGGAAGTCGGAGACGACGGCGATGTGGTGACGAGGTGCAGCGGCGTGGCGGCGTGCGTCGACGGCGTCGGCGACGGCAGGGGTCGAGGAGGAGCTCCGGTGAACGCGACGGGGATCCGATCGATGTCGCTGACTTGGGGCCGCTCTAGTCGGTCTCGATCATGAGAAGGTCGTGGATGACGTTGAGGAAGCCGTAGGGCTGCACGAGCAGCTCGGGAAGGCTGCTGGCCATGGCCACGGCGAGGTGGTGGCTGCGCTCGACCAAACGAGGAGGAAGAGGGGCGCGGCGAGCTGCTAGGGAGGACGGAGGGAGGAGAGATGACCGGGCGACGGGGAAGGGCAGTGAGGCGGTCAGAGTCGCCGGCGCGGCATCGGACAGGAGGGAGCTCCTCTCCCGTGTGTTGTGTGGTGGCGGTGGGGTAGGAGGATGAGGGAACGGGGTGGGGATCGGGTCAAAGTGGGGAGGGGTCGCTAGGGTTCGGTCACCCAGGGGGGCTATAGGTGCCGGCTGGGCCGGCCTGGTTGGCCCACAGGCCAACTGGGCTGTGGCCCAGTGGGGGGGTTCTTTCTTTCTTTCTTGTTCTGTTTTCCTTTCTTCTTCTTTTTTTTGTTCTATTTCTTTTTAGTTTTCTTTTATTTTAGTTTTATAAAATTTAAAAGCGACAACTAATTTGGTGTTATTAAATAGGTCACAGCCCCAAATATTCTGGCACTTTAAATAAAGTGTTTTGCATGTGCTTATTATTTTAAAAGCATTTCAGATAATTGTTTTATCGCTCTTTTAGTTTATTTAGTGCATTTAAGTATTTTATTAGAAGATGATTTCTACACCAACATTTATTACGGGTTATTTGACACGTTAGGAACAATTTAGTTTTGACTTTTGAAAATTTTAATTGTTTTAACTTTAATTCAGATTTGAATTTGGATTGGTTCTGAACTAACGCGAGATTATCAACAATAATCGAGGTGACGTGGCATCATTACCAGAGGGTTACTGTAGCGTGATTACCCGGGCGTCACAATTCTCCTCCACTACAAGAAATCTCGTCCCGAGATTTAAGAGGGGAAGTGAGGGGAAAGGGATTTGGCTACGAAATTCTAACGAGCGTTCTGAATCTTGGTTGCTCTTCTCAAAGTGGTCGATCCATTATGTTGATGTCTTCATTTCTCTGCTTCAAGTCATCATGATGTAGTACACATCCTTTCTTCGGGATCTTCATCGTACTTACGAAAAAGAATAAGGGGTGGGCATTCCGGGAGAAACGGACCTCTGCAAGGTCGACTATCTGGTCGATAACATCGAGGAAGATGGCGGAACTAACTCTCGAATTTAAACTTAAGAAAATATCAAGAGAAAAGTAAGGAGGTATCATGTGAAGTTTCGAGCGGGCAGGCAATCGTTTGATGCCTGAAATAGGGCGTGGAAGGGGTTCAAAGCAATAGGTATAAGTATTGTGTCCGATACCAGAATTGATGATCTCTCAGAAGGTGGCTCGTGAATCACATACGAGGCCAAGTGCGAGGAACAACCTTAAAATAGGGGGTGTATAGGAGAGTCAGGTTTCGATCCTGTGGAACTGTGGGTTATGGGCCCACCATGTGGGTTTTTTTAATAGGAGCAGTGACATCTTGCACGGTCATGATAGTAAGGCATGTCAGAGAGTACCATGTTAGTTATGTCGGCAACAACGTTGGTACCAAGGGCGAGGGACGAAGAGAACCATTTTCCTGCTCGTTGAACGAGGCGGACCAGTAGGCAAAGTTCTCGTCCATCGGTGGTTACCGGAATGTCATCAACAAAAGTAACAGGGTCACACCAGACAGGAAGGTACACCGAGGTGTTTACCTAAGCAGGGGATTACCACTGCTCGATTAGGTAGTTTACAAGAAAGTTTGAACAAAACAACGAGAAGGAAAATGTGCTTAAACACGTATATCAGGGGTATATCCTTCCTAAGGACAAGCAGAGCATGATATCCATGACAGGATATTATGTAGAAAACTCCTTAGGTAGGGGACAGAAATTTCATGACATTACCCATACAAAGGTGCTTGGATAATTGAGCAAGAAACATTTAGCATTGGGCTTCAAATGTTCTTATTGAAAATCGGAGTACCACAGGCATGCTTCGAGATAGCATTGACATGGTCATTAGGTGAAGATCAGACTTTGGAAACACAAAGGATCCATCAGGAACAACTTATAGAATAAGTCTTCCAATTTCCTCAC
>NC_041380.1:296201779-296205002 GCF_002162155.2 Triticum dicoccoides
GGTTGCAAAAGGCCAGATCCTAGATATAAGATGAACTTATACCAAAGGAATAATTTATTTAAGAGAAGCTTTAATGATAAGATCTACATCGTGTCCATGGGCATGAACACAAGTTCAAGGTCGACTCCCACTTCTCCAATGCATAACCTTTCATTCACTTCTCACGTTCGATGAAGTTGCAGTGTTGAAATTTTATCTGGTGAAGCACCAGAAGAGTATGACTCGTGAAAACTTTCGGGTTCACACGGTCTAGAGAAAGCATATGTTCAACCCTTAGTGGCTTCTTAGAAACATATACCACAAGTTTCAAGAGTAAATAACACAAGCCCGAAAGCAGAGTATGGTTGGCCAAGCGGAGGATACAACTTAACAAAGGCATTAGGTATCAGGGGAAGAACTCACAAAGTGATCAAATGTGAAGGACACTGTCGGATAATAATCCAACAGTGGATATGGCGATCCACAATGGGGCTGATATGAGTATCGATACCCAATCAGAGGAAGAAAGATTGCAAATGCATTGGTTTATAGAACAGCTGACTAACTCAATTGTCAAATGCAAAGGAATTATGATTCCCAAATCAAGGGATCAGAAGCAATGCTCTGATTAGGGGTGGATAAGTTGAATAGCCTTAGGGTACAATCAAAGACAATTCGATTGGTCGAGAACCAATTCCAGTTAAAAGAATGGCAGCTCAGCCGGAAAAGTAATTTATAAGGATCAATGATGATTGCATGTATTCGCAAACATATTGAGTCAACAGACTCAAAATGATAATGACAAGGAATGTCAATATGACTACGAGACTTATGGGATTAACCATAATGCAAGCAAGCAAGAATTTCAAGAGCCAAAGGCTCCAAAGGATTTTCAGAAGATCGAATATTATTTTGAAGACCTTTGTGAAACACATGAACAACTGGGGATGAGCGGATACTCACAAGTGCGAGGATTTATTTGAAGGGGTATTCATGTGGCAAAGAACTGCTACGCAGTAGGCACAAAGTATTCTCGGAACAATAGAGAAAACTTTGGGGTATCTTGTAATAACAAGATCAATGGGGAATGATCATATGAATGGCAAGTGTAAGTAGTTATCCATACGGATTTATCGGTGGTCAGGAATAGCAAAAGTGATGGGCACAAAGTCTCGAGAGAACATCAGAGAGTATCTTCGGAATCTTCTGGTGTAGCAGGCGATCCTCTGCAGTAAGGGGCTCTCCGGATGGATGCGATCACGAGATCCTAATCTTAGAGTTAGCAAATTCATTTAACCCGAATAGTAGAGAGATCAGAGTCCCAGAGTATAGACGAGGAATAAAAGATCCTAATACCACCCAATGGCGACGTGGGTCCATGGGCCGCACAGCCATGTTAGTAAAAACTTTTTCAATGACTAGACGCAACTTCGGCCAAGGAGTTGGAAAGGGGGATTCCTATAGGCAGTCGGCTCTGATACCAACTTGTGACGCCCCCGATTCAATCGTACACTAATCATGCACGCAAATGTGTACGATCAAGATCAGGGACTCACGGGAAGATATCACAACACAACTCTAAAACATAAATAAGTCATACAAGCATCATAATACAAGCCAGAGGCCTCGAGGGCTCGAATACAAGTGCTCGATCATAGACGAGTCGGCGGAAGCAACAATATCTGAGTATAGACATAAGTTAAACAAGTTTGCCTTAAGAAGGCTAGCACAAACTGGGATACAGATCGAAAGAAGCGTAGGCCTCCTGTCTGGGATCCTCCTAACGACTCTTGGTCGTCGTCAGCGGGCTGCACGTAGTAGTAGGCACCTCCAGCGTAGTAGGAGTCGTCGTCGAAGGTGGCATCTGGCTCCTGGACTCCAGCATCTGGTTGCGACAACCAGAAAGAAAGGAAAGGGGGAAAGGGGGGAAGAAAGCAACCGTAGTACTCATCCAAAGTACTCGCAAGCAAGGAACTACACTACATATGCATGGGTATATGTGTAAGGAGGCCATATCAGTGGACTGAACTGCAGAATGCCAGAATAAGAGGGGGATAGCTAATCCTGTCGAAGACTACGCTTCTGGCAGCCTCCGTCTTGCAGCAAGTAGAAGAGAGTAGATTGAAGTCCTCCAAGTAGCATCTCCAAGTAGCATCTCCAGTAGCATCGCAGTAGCATAATCCTACCCGGCGATCCTCCCCTCGTCGCCCTGTGGAAAAGCGATCACCGGGTTGTCTGTGGAACTTGGAAGGGTGTTTTTTATTAATTATCCGGTTCTAGTTGTCATAAGGTCAAGGTACAACTCCAAGTCGTCCTGTTACCGAAGATCACGGCTATTCGAATAGATTAACTTCCCTGGAGGGGTGCACCAACTTACCCAACACGCTTGATCCCATTTGGCCGGACACACTTTCCTGGGTCATGCCCGGCCTCGGAAGATCAACACGTCGCAGCCCCACCTAGGCAAAACAGAGAGGCCAGCACGCCGGTCTAAACCTAAGCGCACAGGGGTCTAGGCCCATCGCCCATAGCACACCTGCACGTTGCGAGGGCGGCCGGAAGCAGACCTAGCCTAGCAGGCGTTCCAGTCCAATCCAGCGCGCGCTGCTCCGTCGCTGACGTCTGAAGTGCTTCGGCTGATACCACGACGCCGGGATACCCATAACTACTCCCACGTAGATGGTTAGTGCGTATAGGCTCGTAGCCAACTCAGATCAAATACCAAGATCTCGTTAAGCGTGTTAAGTATCCGCGAACACCGAACAGGGCCAGGCCCACCTCTCTCCTAGGCGGTCACAACCTGCCCTGTCGCTCCGCCACAAAGTAACAGTCGGGGGCCGTCGGGAACCCAGGCCCACCTCTACCGGGATGGAGCCACCTGTCCTTTCAGCCCCCTCATCAGAATCACTTGCGGGTACTCATCGAGCTGACCCGACTTTAGTCACCATCTGTATAGTATGTATGTATAGTATAGTATATACCCGTGATCACCTCCCGAGTGATCACGGCCCAATAGTATAGCAAGGCAGACTGACAAGAATGTAGGGCCAATAATGATAAACTAGCATACTATACTAAGCATCTAGGATTGCGGGTAAGGTATCAATGACTGTAGCAACAATGACAGGCTATGCATCAGAATAGGATTAACGGAAAGCAGTAACATGCTACACTACTCTAATGCAAGCAGTATAGAGGAGAATAGGCGATATCTGGTGATCAAGGGGGGGGGGCTTGCCTGGTT
>NC_041380.1:296205317-296281053 GCF_002162155.2 Triticum dicoccoides
GTCAACTCCGTAGTCGAACTGGGCAGCAGCAGCGTCGGTCTCGTAGTCTACCGGAGAGAAAAGGGGGGGAAGAAACAATGAATACCATGTAAACAGATGCATATCGATGCATGACAAGACAAGTAACGATGCTAGGCGGGCCCTAACGTGGTATGAGGTGATGCCGGTTAAGGGGGGAAACATCCGGGAAAATATCCCCGGTGTTTCGTGTTTTCGGGCAGAGGAGCCGGAGGGGGAAAGTTGCGGGTTCGATAGGTTAGGGGTGTGCGGCGGACGAACGGACTGCGTATCCGGATTCGTCTCGTCGTTCTGAGCAACTTTCATGTACAAAGTTTTTCCAACCGAGTTACAGATTATTTAATATTAATTTTCAAAGTTTTAATTCATTTTTAGAATTAACAGAATTAATTTAATTAGGAAATGCCATAATGACATCAGCATGACATCAGGGTGATGTCAGCAGTCAACAGTCAGTTGACTTGGTCAAATTGACGTGTGGGTCCTGCATGTCATAGGCTGAGACCACTAATCAGGTTTAATTAGTTAGATAAATGATTACGTTAATTAAGTTTAATTAAACTATATTAATTAACTTAATTAAGTTATTAATTAACTAATTATTTAATTAATTTCATTTTTTTAACAAACGTTTTGGGGTGGGGCCCTTTCGTCATAGGCCTAGAGGCCTTAACGGTTCGGGCGCGGTTACGGGTGCGAGCGCATGGGCGTGGGCGCCCGAGCCTGGTCAGGCGCGCCCCAGGCGAGGCCAACAACACGGTCGCCGGCCAGGGGAGGCGGCGGAGACCAGTGGGCAGCGCGGTGAGGCCGCAGGGGCATGCGGAGCAAAGGCGGGGCAAGGCCTAACGGGGACGCGCGCGCACGAGTGCTGGCCGACGAAGACGACCACAACCTGGAGCAGAGCGAGGCGCCCGGGACAAGGACGACGCTGGATGCGGCACGGGGCATGCAGTGAGAGCGGGGTAGAGGAGGAGGGGGCCTCACGAGGGGTTGCAGGGCACGGGGCAGCCGGGGTCGAGGAGGAAGTCGGAGACGACGGCGATGTGGTGACGAGGTGCAGCGGCGTGGCGGCGTGCGTCGACGGCATCGGCGACGGCAGGGGTCGAGGAGGAGCTCCGGTGAACGCGACGGGGATCCGATCGATGTCGCTGACTTGGGGCCGCTCTAGTCGGTCTCGATCATGAGAAGGTCGTGGATGATGTCGAGGAAGCCGTACGGCTGCACGAGCAGCTCGGGAAGGCTGCTGGCCATGGCCACGGCGAGGTGGTGGCTGCGCTCGACCAAACGAGGAGGAAGAGGGGCGCGGCGAGCTGCTAGGGAGGACGGAGGGAGGAGAGATGACCGGGCGACGGGGAAGGGCACTGAGGCGGTCAGAGTCGCCGGCGCGGCATCGGACAGGAGGGAGCTCCTCTCCCGTGTGTTGTGTGGTGGCGGCGGGGTAGGAGGATGAGGGAACGGGGTGGGGATCGGGTCAAAGTGGGGAGGGGTCGCTAGGGTTCGGTCACCCAGGGGGGCTATAGGCGCCGGCTGGGCCGGCCTGGTTGGCCCACAAGCCAACTGGGCTGTGGCCCAGTGGGGGGGTTCTTTCTTTCTTTCTTGTTCTGTTTTCCTTTCTTCTTTTTTTTATTCTATTTCTTTTTAGTTTTCTTTTATTTTAGTTTTATAAAATTTAAAAGCGACAACTAATTTGGTGTTATTAAATAGGTCACAGCCCCAAATATTCTGGCACTTTAAATAAAGTGTTTTGCATGTGCTTATTATTTTAAAAGCATTTCAGATAATTGTTTTATCGCTCTTTTAGTTTATTTAGTGCATTTAAGTATTTTATTAGAAGATGATTTCTTCACCAACATTTATTACGGGTTATTTGACACGTTAGGAACAATTTAGTTTTGACTTTTGAAAATTTTAATTGTTTTAACTTTAATTCAGATTTCAATTTGGATTGGTTCTGAACTAACGCGAGATTATCAACAATAATCGAGGTGACGTGGCATCATTACCAGAGGGTTACTGTAGCGTGATTACCCGGGCGTCACATGAGGATTGGGAGAAAGGATGGGGGATGGCGAGGATTCCGGCGCAGGAAAGGTTGGATGGTCGACGGGAGGAGGAAGGGTTTGGTGAATTTGATGCAACTTGTGGTGGGGTTGGGCTGTCGGGTCCGACGTGGCGGTCGTGCCCGGGCGCCCCCATATCGGCCCCATATTTGTGCTAGATATGAGGGGTGCCGATCAGCCCATACGTTTGAGGCCCGTTTAAGGAGCCCGTCTGGGTTGAAATTTCGTGACTAGACAGTGACTGGGCGGCCCGCCTGGGCATATGAGGCGGGTTTGAGGTGCCTGGCTGTAGATGCTCTAAGATCTCCATGCTACTACATTGGTCACCCTTCTTTTCCTTGTCCGACGGTCTGGGTGGTGGGCCAAAGGAGTGGGGCACCCGTTCCTTTTGTTTCCATACTAGTTATAATAGGTTATTATTTCTCTATGGTTTGATTCCCTGGCGGTATTGACGAGGTAATTGCAGCTATGATATGTTGTAATAAGGTATCTTCGACCTCACCTACCTCGACATTTCCAACCTGACGCCGTTGAAGGGCTAGTATTGGCAATTATTGCTAGATAGTTTATCCTTGTATCTTTGTAGTTGGTCTTTCAATTAAGGGAAGCATTTGGCTGGCTCTTGGTGCGGTGACTTCAACTTCTTTAAAAAAAGTGGCATGGTCCGGTTTCTCCAACCTTCTGGCCTGACAGTGAAGGATTGTAAGCCTGTGCCGCGTGGGTGATGCCCAAATTGATGTCTCTTATGTGATTACTAGACCTTGGTTCTATTGACAAGTGGCTATTGTTGTCTTCAAAACCTAGTATGACGAGGGCATTTTCACGTGTCTCTTCCCTCTATCGTTGGTTCAATTCAATTTTCAACCTCTAGCAGGCGACATACAATCATAGGAAAAGAAAACTAGTCTAGCTCACGGTGTAGTTCCATTATTACCTACTATTTTCTTGACAATTACTAGATATAAGATGCCCTTTGGGTGTCTTTCTTAAAACATGCCACCTCACCTATTTTTCTTCCTTTCCGCCAACTCAACTTACTTCTTTGTCTCTTTTCGATGTGCATATCTCGCCCGCCACTCCAAACTACACCCCTGCCTCTTCCAAGCAACCAGGGAGATGATAGAGGCGAGGGTGTCCCGATGTTTTGATGAGACATCTATCATTTTCTGTGAGAGTCGACCTTGACGATCCGACTACGAACGTGCGAGACGTCGCGCCTTAGCAATCGCTATACCAACTTCCGAGGGGTTATTGACCACGCCGGAGCACGATCAACCTGACCACGAGGGTCTATTTCCTGCAAGCAAACAAAGAACAAGCAAGAAACTAAGATAGCAAGAATATAAGATGAGAGCTTTATTGATCAAGGTGGGGTTCTGTGACGTCTTTGTCTGGTCGTTGAACACAAACGAAGTACGCGAAGTTGCAGCTATGGCGAACTTTTAATCTAAACAAAACCCAAAGTCTGAGCGATGCCCTAAGGGCTGTATATATGGAGGAAGAGGGGGGAATTTCATGGCTCTTGGGGGAGGGGTCCTAAACCAACCCTATCTCTTGTTTCCCCACACATACGGACTCTAAAAACAGCCTATAGTTATGTATTTTGAAATTACATGGGCCCGGCCCAATAATAAGGTGACGTAGCACCTATAATAGCCTCTGGACGAAATTTGTGAAGTAGCATCTTGTATATTTCGTCCAAGACTTCATGCACTCATTACAGTGGCTTCAAAGTCCTGAAATCGTCACTTGAAACTCCGTTCTTGTTTCCCTTGTGCATGCCATCATCAACATGCTTGTTCTTGCTCCAGTGTTCATCCTTCTCCAAGCTCGGCCCTTCATTTTTAAACAAAACAAATGTATCCAATATAGGCAACATCATATTCTCATGAACATTAGAATCATTACCAAGAAACGAAAGTACCTGGTAATTTAATTGGCGTGCATGAGCTCTAGTAATTGGTCCAATACGTATAGTAGCAGGACCTGTGGGTGTAACAATGGTATTGATGTCCTCATCATCCTCCCCTTCTTGAAATGAAGTCGTCCTCAACGGAAGCTCATCTTCCTCACCCAAAATAAGACTTCAAATCTGCAATGTTAAAAGTGGGACTAACCCCAAAATCTGCAGACAGCTGAAGTTTATATGCATTATCATTTATTTTCTCTAACACCTTAAAAGGACCATTAGCACGTGGCATTAGCTTTGGTTTGAGCAAATCGGGAAATCTATCCTTACGCAAATGTAACCAAACAAGATCTCTAGGTTCAAACACAACATGTTTTCTACCCTTATCTCCAACAAGTTTATATTTACCATTCATACGCTCAATGCTTTCCTTAGTTAACTCGTGCATTTTTAAAATCAATTCAGCACGTTGTTTAGCATTGAAATTAACCTTCTTTGGAGATGGAAGAGACAACAAATCAATAGGTGCACTAGGTAGGAAACCATACACAATTTCAAAAGGGCACATCTTAGTAGTAGAATGCAATGAACGATTATAAGCAAATTCAATATGAGGCAAGCATTCTTCCCACATTTTCTTATTATTCTTCAAAACAGCCCTAAGCATAGTAGACAATGTTCTATTGACTACTTCACTTTGTCCACCAGTTTGGGGGTGACAAGTAGTACTAAAAAGCAGTTAAGTCCCCAACTTAGCCCATAAACTGAAGAAATATGCCCCAGAGCCAATAACAAAGTTGTTATTTTATATTTCCTTATATCATGATAAATGTTTATTATTCATGCTAGAATTGTATTAACCGGAAACTTGATACATGTGTGGATACATAGACAAAATACTGTGTCCTTAGTAAGCCTCTACTAGACTAGCTCATTAATCAAAGATGGTTAAGTTTCCTAACCATAGACATGTGTTGTCATTTGATGAACGGGATCACATCATTAGGAGAATGATGTGATTGACAAGACCCATCCGTTAGCTTAGCATAATGATCGTTAAGTTTTATTGATATTGCTTTCATCATGACTTATACATATTCCTTTAACTATGAGATTATGCAACTCCCGGATACCGGAGGAATACCTTGTGTGCTATCAAATGTCACAATGTAACTGGGTGATTATAAAGATGCTCTACAGGTATCTCCAAAGGTGTTTGTTTGGCATAGATCGAGATTAGGATTTGTCACTCTGAGTATCGGAGAGGTATCTCTGGGCCCTCTCGGTAATGCACATCATGATCAGCCTTGCAAGCAATGTGACTAATGACTTAGTTACGGGATGATGCATTACGAAACGAGTAAATAGACTTGCCGGTAACGAGATTGAACTAGGTATGAGGATACCGACGATCGAATCTCGGGCAAGTAACATACCGATGACAAAGGGAATTACGTATGTTGTCATTAGGGTTTGACCGATAAAGATCTTCGTAGAATATGTAGGAACCAATACGAGCATCCAGGTTCTGCTATTGGTTATTGACCGGAGAGGTGTCTCGGTCATGTCTACATAGTTCTTGAACCCGTAGGGTCCGCACGTTTAACGTTCAATGACGATTTGTATTATATGAGTTATGTGATTTGGTGACTGAATGTTGTTCGGAGTCCCGGATGAGATCACGGACATGACGAGAATTCTCGAAATGGTCCAAAGGTAACGATTCATATATAGGACGATAGTATTCGGACACCGGAAGTGTTTCGGGGGTACCGGGTACATATCGGGTCACCGAAAGGGGTTCTGTGCACCCCCCGGTAAAGATATGGGCCTTATTGGGCCAAGGGCGGGGACAGTCCAGCCCCTAAGGGGCTGGTGCGCCCCCATATGGGCTGGCCTAAGTGGAGAAAGGAAAAGGGGAGGAGTAAATGAAATAGAGGGAATGGGGTTCCCCTTCCTCCCCCCTCTCCCCTCTTTCCTTCCCCCCCCCCCTCGGAGATAAGGAAAGGGGGAGGCCGAATTGGAGGAGGCCCCAAGTAGTATTCCTCCTGCTTGGGGCGCCCCATGTATGTTCCCCTCCCCCTCCCACCTATATATATCTGGGGAGGGGGCGCCTGGAACACACAACAAACATTGTTAGCGGTGTGCGGCGGCCCCTCCACAATCCGGTCATATTCACGTAGTGCCTAGGCGGAGCCCTGTGCGGATCATTTCACCATCACCGTCACCACGCCATCGTGCTGACGAAACTCTCCCTCGACACTTTGCTGGATCAAGAGTTCGAGGGACATCATCGAGCTGAACGTGTGCACAACTCGGAGGTGTCGTACGTTCGGTGCTTGATCGGTCGGAACGAGAAGAAAGTTCGACTACATCAATCGCGTTGTCAAACGCTTCCGCTTTCGGTCTACGAGGGTACGTGGACATACTCTCCCCTCTCATTGCTATGCATCTCCTAGATAGACCTTGCGTGATCGTAGGAATTTTTTAAAATTGCATGCTACGTTCCCCAACAGTGGCATCCGAGCGAGGTCTATATGTAGATGATATGCACGAGTAGAACACAAAGAGTTGTGGGCGATGATAGTCATACTACTTACCACCAATGTCTTATTTTGATTTGGCGGTATTGTTGGATGAAGCGGCCCGGACCAATCTTACATGACCACGTTCATGAGACCGGTTCCACCGACAGACATGCAACTTGTTTTGCATAAAGGTGGTTTGCGGGTGTTTGTTTCTCCAACTTTAGTTGAATCAAATTTGACTAAGGCCGGTCCTTGTTGAAGGTTAAAACAGCAAACTTGACGAAACATCGTTGTGGTTTTCATGCGTAAGTAAGAACGGTTCTTACTAGAAGCCCGTAGCAGCCATGTAAAACTTGCAACAACAAAGTAGAGGACGTCTAACTTGTTTTTGCAAGGCATGTTGTGATGTGATATGGTCTAGACATGATGTGATATACGTTCTTGTATGAGATGATCATGTTTTGTAAAAGTTATCGGCAACTGGCAGGAGCCTTATGGTTGTCGCTTTATTGTATGAAATGCAAACGCCATGTAATTACTTTACTTTATCACTATGCATTAGTGATAGTTGCAAAGCAATAGTTGGCGAGACGACAACGACGCTACGATGGAGATCAACGTGTCAAGCCGGTGATGATGGAAATCATGACGGTGCTTTGGAGATGGAGATCAAAGGCACAGGATGATGATGGCCATATCATGTCACATATTTTGATTGCATGTGATGTTTATCTTTTTTATAAGATGACCCCTCACTAAAATTTCAAGGTATAAGTGTTCTCCCTGAGTATGCACCGTTACGACAGTTCGTCATGCCGAGACACTACGTGATGATCGGGTGTGATAAGCTCTATGTTCACATACAACGGGTGCAAGACAGTTTTGCACATGCGGAATACTCGGGTTAAACTTGACGAGCCTATCATGTATAGACATGGCCTCGGAACAATGGAGACCGAAAGGTCGAACGTGAATCATATAGTAGATATGGTCAACATAGAGATGTTCACCATTGAAGACTACTCCATCTCACGTGATGATCGGATATGGTTTAGTTGATTTGGATCATGTGATCATTTAGATGACTCGAGGGATGTCTATCTAAGTGGGAGTTCTTAAGTAATTTGATTAATTGAACTTTAATTTATCATGAACTTAGTCCTGATAGTTTTTGCAAATTATGTTGTAGATCAATAGCTCACAATGTAGTTCCCCGTTTATTTTTTGATATGTTCATAGAGAAAAATAAGTTGAAAGATCATAGTAGCAATGATGCGGACTTGGTCCATGATCTGAGGATTATCCTCCTTGATGCACAGAAGAATTATGTCCTTGATGCACCGCTAGGTGACAAACCTAATGCAGGAGCAGATGCAGATGTTTTGAACATTTGACAAGCTCGGTATGATGACTACTTGATAGTTTAGTGCACCATGCTTTACAGCTTAGAACCGGGACTTCAAAAATATTCTGAACGCCATGGAGTATATGAGATGTTCCAAGAGCTGAAAATGATATTCAGACTCATGCCCGTGTTAAGATGTATGAGACCTCTAACAAATACTTTTCCTACAAGATGGAGGAGAATAACTCAGCTAGTGAGTATGTGCTCAGAATGTCTGAGTACTACAATCACTTGAATCAAGTGGGAGTTAATCTTCCAGATAAGATAGTGATTGACAGAGTTCTTGAGTCACTATCACCAAGTTACTAGAACTTCGTGATGAACTATAATATGCAAGGGATAATGAAAATGATTCCCAAGCTCTTCGTGATGCTGAAATCGGCGAAGGTAGAAATCAAGAAATAGCATCAAGTGTTGATGGTTAACAAGACCACTAGTTTCAAAAAAAGGGTAAGGGAAAGAAAGGAAACTTCAACAAGAATGGCAAGCAACTTGCCACTCCATGAAGAAGCCCAAAGCTAGACCCAAGCCTGAAACTGAGTGCTTCTACTGCAAATGAAATGGTCACTGGAAGTGGAACTGCCCCAGATACTTGGAGGATAAGAATGATGGCAAAGTGAACAAAGGTATATTTTGATATACATGTTATTGATGTGTACTTTACTAGTGTTTATAGCAACCCCTCGGTATTTGATACTGGTTCAGTTGCTAAGAGTAGTAACTCGAAACAGGAATTGCAAAATAAACAAAGACTAGTTAAGGACGAGGTGACGATGTGTGTTGGAAGTAATTCCAAGGTTGATACGATCACCATGGCACACTCCCTCTACCTTCGGGATTAGTGTTGAACCTAAATAAAAGTTATTTGGTGTTTGCATTGAGCATTAATATGATTAGATCATGTTTATTGCAATATGGTTATTCATTTAAGTTAGAGAATAATTGTTGTTCTGTTTGTATGAATAAAACCTTCTATGGTCATACACCCAATGTAAATGGTTTATTGACTCTCAATCATAGTGATACACATATTCATAATATTGATGCCAAAAGATGCGAAGTTGATAATGATAGTGCAACATATTTGTGGCACTGCGTTTAGGTCATATTAGTGTAAAGCGCATGAAGAAACTCCATGTAGATGGGATTTTGAAATCACTTGATTATGAATCATTTGATACTTGCGAACCATGCCTCATGGGCAAGATGACTTAAACTCCGTTCTCCGAAACAATGGAGTGAGCCACTGACTTATTGGAAATAAGACATATCGATGTATGCGGTCCGATGAGTGTTGAGGCTCGCGGCAGGTATTGTTATTTTCTAACCTTCACACATGATTTAAGCAGGTATGGGTATATCTACTTAATGAAACACAAGTCCGAAACATTTGAAAAGTTCAAGGAATTTCAGAGTGAAGTGGAGAATCATCGTAACAAGAAAATAAAGTTTCTACGATCTGATCGCGGAGGCGAATATTTGAGTTACGAGTTTGGCCTTCATTTAAAACAATGTGGAATAGTTTTACACCTCACGCCACCTGGAACACCACAGCGTAATGGTGTGTCTGAACGTCGTAACTATACTTTATTGGATACTAGCAAAAGGGCCCGTGCGTTGCAACGGGAGAAAAATATATCACATGCTCTTTTAATCCAATCTAGAAAAGGGGTATAGAATCTAAGAATCTGTTCCAGAGGTCCAGCTCTTCTATTTCAACATGACTTGCATGTAGATTTAAAAAATACATACAATCGGGCTAGCGATAATCCACTTATTCATGACATGTGCGAAATGACGTGTTATTATGGGTAAAAGGAAAACAACAAGAAATGATAATACATTAGCACATTACAAAGACATGCATGCATCATGGGCGGTTTTCGGTTCAAGCATCACCAACTTATGGCATGTTCAACAACATTCTTGTTGTTAGCTCAACTCCATGACCTCAAGCTCATCCTTGCGCAGTCGTCACGGGCTCGTCCTTGCTTCACTCTGACGTGAAATATCGCTCCGGAACTTCTCATGCTTCCTCCATGCTTGTCCAGTTTTGTTCGTCAATATTGTCTGCCTTATAATTTCCACCCCTTTGCTAACGGGTCACTTGGCTTGTTATTTACAATATGTCTAAAAAAGTATATTGGTGTTTGCAAATATTTTTGTTGCAACTCTTGAATATATTTCCACGTACATATTTATCAAAGAAAATGCTTGAAGAGTTTTAAAAAATACATAAACTATATTTGTTTAATGTCTGTAGACGCATGTTACTGCCCAATATTTCTCCTATGGCGTGCATCCCATATATTTACGGGATCTCCTCAAATTTTCTTGCCATGCGTCTTTTCTTTCATTTCTTTTATATAAAATGCATCCTTTCTTTTATTTATTTTGCGCAGCACATCCCTATATACCCCATATATTTTGGATCTACTCGAATTTTCTTGCCACGGGTCCTTTCTTTTATTTCTTTTATATAGCACAACACATTCCATCTTTATCGAGCCTCTCTTTTATTTCTTGCCGTGCATATCCTTATTTACATCTCATATTTATGGGCAAGGCCTCTCTTTTATTCCTTGCCATGCATGTCTTTATTTGTTGGATCTTCTTCCCTTCCTAGGAATGAGACGAGCACCTCTTCTGTTTTGTTCAACTTCCAAGAAAGGCTTGCCTGTTGTCTACTTGCTGACATATATAAGTTGGTGTAATGTTGTCTAAATCGGCGGGGTGGTGTTAATATACGCAACCCTTTATTTTTGATACGAAGTTGTGACGCCCTAAGACCGGAGCTTCAGATGTCTTCCATGGTTTTCGAGATTCGCGGTGTGATTTGTTTTTTTGCTTGTTGCTTTCATCATTGCATCATGTGCATTGCATCATGTCATCATGCCATCATTTTTCTCAAAGCCAACTAAAACTCACTTAAATAAATTGCATGAATCTTCGGTCCATTTAAACCAAGGGAAGGGTGACTTCTCTTTATAACATATCCTCCCGATATTAGGGAGCTATTATAAAGTATTCCATGTATGTGGAATTACCGTGACACACTTGCAATTTAAACTCTCAAATCTTTTCTGCTTCGAGTTGCTCCTCAAACCTTGCCATATATTCTTTCATCTTATTTAGGAGCTCCACCAAAAATCTGTACATTTTTGGACCTTCCCAAACCTCACTTCCTATTCAAATAATTTGAATTTAAATTAAGTGAGTTTGAATTTAATCTTTCAATCTTGGCCATTTCTATTTTCTGGGACGAGCACAATTTTTGTGAGTCCGGGAAAATCATCTGCATGTCCAATTTCTTCCCCTAACACCTCCTTCCTTTTTTTTTCTGTTTTAGAATTAAGAATGAGGGAGAAAGAGCGCCCCTGCCAGCTGTACCAGGCCGGCCAACCAGCAGCCCTCCACCGCTTCGGCCCACCTTCCTTAGGCCCAGCCACGCCCGGACCTAACCCTACCCAATCCCGATCGATCCCCATCTCCGTCCCTCGAGCGCCGCCGAGCCTTCTTCCTCTCCCTCGATCCCTGCCCGATCCCATCTTCCTCTCGCTCTCTTCTCTCGATCCCTCCAGGCCGCGCCTCCCTCTACAGCGCCTCCTCCCGCTCACGCCTCCTCCCGCCGCCGTCCTTGTCCGGGCCCGTGGAACCAGGCCGCCGAGCTCCACCAAGCCCCAGTGCCGTTCAGGTCAACCCCGGCCTCGACTTTCCCCTCCCGTGGCTCCTCTGCCTCCGTAGGCCATGCCAGTGCCACCGCCTTCCCCACTCCAGAGAGGCCGCCGCCCGCCGCCGTTAAGCACAGCCCCTCCCGGCCTTCTCCTTGCTGCTCTCGGCGTAGGACGCTGGCCCCAACCGTCATGGCGCCAGCCACCAGGGCCTCCAAGCCGGCGAGCCCCCTTCCTTGTCGGGCCTCCTCTGCTTTTCCTCGTGCGCGAGCTGCGCCGTGCCGAGCCACCCGGCGCCCCGAGCTCCATCCCGCGAGCAGCATTTCCAGTCGAACCTTGCTGCTGTTGGTCCTGCCTTCCCATGGCCCTGAACCCCCACTGCTACTTCAGGCACAATGTCCGCAAACCCTGCTGCCGTTGCGTGTGACCAGTTTGTTCTGTCCCTTTTGAACACTGTCAACCGAAGTCTTTGGCGATGTTCTGTCTTGGATCACGGCAAGACCACCTCAAGCTACTATGGTGTGCTGCCCCGACCAAGACCACAAGTACCACGGTGGCTCTCCAAGAGTTTGGATTCTACAAGTTCGACGACGCTCTTGTACAACTACATTACCGAGACCGGCAAGACCGACTACACGACACGCCAAGTCCCTCGGGTCGGATGCGTAGGACCGCCCCGGTTGTTGCGAAGTACCACGACGTCCGGAGTCATCGGATCCGTCAAGTTCCACTATGAGATGTACAACTACCGTCGACCTCGAAGACCTCGGATTCACCAAATTCCCATGACGACAAGTGTAACCCGTTGGATCGCCAAGTTCGATTACCGTCGCAACCATGCACAACTACTTCCACTACCGCCGTTGAAGGTCGTTGAGTGAACAAATACCGACGACATGCATGTTGCCAAGTACCCTCTCCGGATCGCCATGTTCGACTACTGATGACATATACCACTACCATCGCCGAGATCGCGAGAACCTCTACTTCCCCTTCAAAACGTGTACCACTACCGCCGCCAGAACGTCTTTAGAACATGTACCGTCGATCCTCGAAGACCCGCGGACGTCAAGTTCCTTGTGTTGACCCCGAACACCTATGGAGTGAGAACATCTACGTCGCGAGAACGCTTACTTCACTCTACGAACTTGATCCGTCCCGATAATGCACGCTTCGAAAGGTATAACCATCGAGACGACCGCCCGTGGACCGAATGCATGCGTGTTGAATGAGATGAACCCTGCGATTGCACCGTGTCTGAAATTGTCGCTTGCATGGTCCTCCTCGTTGCCATGTCGTCCACCCATGGGAACCCGGTTACCGGGATCACCCCACCATCTTGCATGACACGCTCACGTCACTTTTCCTTTTGCACCGGTATCTCCATGAGCTACCGGAACCGATATGTTGCCGTGGCATCATTTTCGGATTCGTTGCCATGGCACCCCTTTTGTTTCCGCCACGATGACTAATGCTTCATAAAATGCTCTTATCAACTTTTCCATAAAAAATGCTTAAAACATGCATGTCATCCGCATCATGATAACAACACCAATTATG
This sequence comes from Triticum dicoccoides, assembly GCF_002162155.2. Taxonomy (NCBI): domain Eukaryota; kingdom Viridiplantae; phylum Streptophyta; class Magnoliopsida; order Poales; family Poaceae; genus Triticum; species Triticum dicoccoides. The sequence goes on from NC_041380.1 coordinate 296,218,469, forward strand.
TTTAAATTGTTGTTTGCATTAATTTGCTAAATGCATATGGAGATTTACCGGATTTGTTGTTTGTTATATCCGTCACCATTTAAATTGTTTAGATAGTATAGTTTTGTTATGCTTCACCTCTTGCCATGTTAACCAACATTTAATATTGTTGAGTACCTAACCGGGAGTGAACTAAATAAATGATGTGGTGTTCCGTCCTCGTTGCATATTGGGCTCCACTTAACTTGTAGTTTTGTTTGTGCGCTTTGCCTTGCCATGCATATTTAAATCGGACATGCATCATAATTGATTGTGCATCATGCCATGTTTATGTGATGGTTGTTTACTATGTTGTTTACTTCTTTCCAGTGTTGCTTCTTCGGGTTAGTTTCGATAACGTCACCTTTGTGAGGATTCGTTCGACTTCGTCCGTTTGTCTTCTTCATGGACTCGTTCTTCTTCCTTACGGGATCTCAGTCAAGATGACCATACCCTCGAAATCACTTCTATCTTTGCTTGCTAGTTGTTCGCTCTATTGCTATGCCGCGATACCTACCACTTGCTATATCATGCCTCCCAAATTGCCATGTCAAGCCTCTAACCCACCTTTTCCTAGAAAACCGTTGTTTGGCTATGTTACCGCTTTGCTCAGCCCCTCTTATAGCGTTGCTAGTTGCAGGTGAAGATGAAGTTTGTTCCTTGTTGCAACATGATTATTGTTGGGATATCATTACTATCATATCTTGTTTACCTTAATGCATCTATATATTTGGTAAAGGGTTGAAGGCTTGGTCTTATGCTTGGTGTTTTGTTCCACTCTTGCCGCCCTAGTTTCTGTCATACCGGTGTTATGTTCCTTGACTTTGCGTTCCTTACGCGGTTGGGTTATAATGGGAACCCCTTGACAGTTCGCCTTGAATAAAACTCCTCCAGCAAGGCCCAACCTTGGTTTTACCATTTGCCTACCTCCATCCATATACCTTCCCTTGGGTTCTACAGACTCAAGGGTCATCTTTATTTTAACCCCCCAGGGGCCAGTGCTTCTCTGAGTGTTGGTCCGAAACGAGTAGACTGCGGGGCCACCTCGGGGCAACTTGAGGTTTGGTTTTACTCATAGGATGTCTCATCCGGTGTGCCCTGAGAACGAGATACGTGCGACTCCTATCGGGATTTGTCGGCACATCGGGCGGCTTTGCTGGTCTTCTTTTACCATTGTCGAAATGTCTTGTAACCGGGATTCCGAGTCTGATCGGGTCTTCCTGGGAGAAGGAATATCCTTTGTTGACCGTGAGAGCTTGTGATGAGCTAAGTTGGGACACCCCTGCAGGGTTTTGAACTTTCGAAAGCCATGCCCGCGGTTATGGGCAGATGGGAATTTGTTAATGTCCGGTTGTAGAGAACTTGACACTTGACTTAATTAAAATGCATCAACCGCGTGTGTAGCCATGATGGTCTCTTTTCGGCGGAGTCCGGGAAGTGAACACAGTTTTGGAGTTATGTTTGTGCGTAAGTAGTTTTAGGATCACTTTTTGATCACTTCTAGTTCACAACCGTTGCATTGCTTCTCTTCCCGCTCTTATTTGCGTAAGTTAGCCACCATATATGCTTAGTGTTGTAGCTCCACCTCACTACCCTTTTCTACCCATAAGCTTAAATAGTCTTGATCTCGCGGGTGTGAGATTGCTGAGTCCCCGTGACTCACAGATACTTCCAAAACCAGATGCAGGTGCCGATGATGCCAGTGCAGATGACGCAACTGAGCTCAAGTGGAAGCTCGATGAAGATCGTGTTCGTTGTGTTGTTTCGTTACAGTTGATCAGTAGTGGAGCCCAGTCGGGGCGATCGGGGATCTTTTGCATGAGGGGTGGTCTTCTTTTATTTTGGTTCCGTAGTCGTACCTTGATTGTATTCTGGATGATGTAATGCTATATTTATGTATTGTGTGAAGTGGCGATTGTAAGCCAACTCTTTATCCCTTTCTTATTCAGTACATGGGATGTGTAAAGATTACCCTTCTTGTGACATGCCTACTATGCGGTTATGCCTCTAAGTCATGCTCCGACACATGGGAGATATAGCCGCATCGTGGGTGTTACAAGTTGGTAATCAGAGCCTTCCCCGACTTAGGAGCCCCCTGCTTGATCGAATCGCTGATGTTGTTGAGTCTAGAAAAATGTTTTGAGTCTTATAGGATTATATATATCGGAGAGTAGGATTCTTTTTACTCCTCAGTCTCTTCGTCGTTCTGGTGAGGCATCGTGACGTAGAGTTTTGACTCTTCTCTTCTCAAATTTCACGATTTTTTTTAGGATCATGCGGGTATCTTGGAATCATTTCGATGGTTTTGTGACGAGAACATTGTTCTTGGTGCCTCCTGACATTTAGGGGTTATGGCAGTGTCCTGGGGAGTTGAGCTCCGAAGTGTTGTCGTCACAATTTTATCGTTGCAGTTCTGGAATACCCGAGTTTCGCCGACATCGAAAATCTCTTTTATGCAGTTGTTGGTGAAATAACCTCGACGCCACCCAGTACTGGGGTGGGAGTTCAGGAGTATTGCCATAACTCGTATAACGGATGCTTTTTGAAGGTTGAGGTAAATGATTTCCGAAGGTTTCTTGGTTATGTGTTGAAGGATGGATACAGCTGGATGTAGGAATTGCTAGTTCGGGTGAGATATTATGCTTCCCCTGTATCCCCAACACTTGATTGCATAACCAGAAAGTTTTGGGAGTTTATAAGTGGGAATTCAAGTAGCTCCTAGGATATCTTTCCAACAAACACATGATACGATATGGGATCTCTCATATGTTTGTTCCGGCTTTTTCTGGAAGCCAATCCTTTATTTTGTTTTCAGTTGTGGTATTCGAGTTGCTTCAAAGTCTAAGTGTTGATTCCATGCTTTTTCCTAAGTGGTGTTCTCATACTTCTATGTGAATACTAATCCTTCACGATCATTGAGATTGTCATGCCAATCCTTTTCAACCGGTGTGTTTCTCTTCAAGAGGATCCGATCATTTCAACATTCGCAAGGTTACCTCTCAGTTTTTCCCAACGTTGTTTGTTTCATTCGTCCCAAATTGTCTTTATTTTCCCACCCTCCCACCCTTGTTTCTTCACGGACTCATATATCTTAATCAAGTATCCATCTTATGGATGTGAAGTATCTTCATTATTTTCAATCAATGTTCTTACCCGGTGGTTCTCATGAAGATGCTCTACAAGTTTATCATTCTTCGTTCTCTTTCTTCTCCGGTGGATTCAAGTCAAGCTTCCTTGATCTTTACCTTCCTCATTTCAAATGCTTTCCCATGCTGTTGCACCTCTTAATCTTTCACTTCTCGATATTCAATTGTTCTGGAGTGCTGAAGATATCTCAGAAGATTCAAGTTTCCATTCTCAATGCGTTCAAGTTCTTTTGAGGATGTTATCTCTTTCAAGCCATTTAAATCAACCGGTGCAATCTCCCTTTCAAGCAATCTTTTCGACGATGTTTCTTTTGAGTGGGCCCTAACCCATAGGGTTTTTTCCCAGGAACTTACCTGACTCTTCTAATTTTCCCGGAGCTATTCTCAAATCTTTCAAAGTTTGACGTAAGAATGAATTATCCTCAGTCATTTTCCTTCTCCAATATCGCTTTCAAATTCTTTTCATCTTTGGCTCAACCTCTCCTCTTTTAATCATTCCGGAGTGTATCAACAATTCATGGTGGTGTTCCCGTCGTCATTCTCGGATTTGAAGACCGAAGAAGAGTTTCTCTTCAATCATATCCTTTCTCTCAAAGATTCATGATTCTAACTTGTTGCCATCCTCTCATAATTATTTTTGATTGTGAGAATTCTTTTCACCCATCCGAAGCATTTCAGGAGTCTTTTCAGTTTGATTCTCCGAAGCCCATCATCTCAGAATTATTCATTCTCAGCTTTCAGCTCTCATTCTCTAAATCTTACCGATACATCGCTCAAGTACTCTCTAGTTAGTTCATGATCTATTCGTTCTCATGATTCAAATTCCCCAAGTATCTTCATTCGTTCTTTAATTCTTCTATATCTCTCTTAATCCTTCCTACGAGAATAAGTAGTATGCCAAATCCGTTGCTTGTCATCAATCTAAATTGCTGAAGGATAAGCATAATATAATTCTTATTCTTGTTTCATCAAGTGAATTCAATTCCTTATTCCGGAGGTTCATCAAATTATTGTTTTCAATTTCTTATCTTTCTTTCCGGAGTTTCAAGTTTTCTCGGTTACATCATCGTGAAGCTCCATCTAAATCATTGCAAGGCTTCACCTTGTGTTTTCAACTTCTCTTTCTTTTCGATCATTCTTTTATTATCGGAGTTCTTCATGGAGGCTACATGGTGGTTCGTCAAGAATTATTTTCATTCTTCAATTGTCCTCAAGTTTTTTCACGAAGTTATGATCCGCCAAGCTATACTCTAAATTAAACATGGTGCTCAACACATGTTTTGTTTTGAGGAGTTCAAGCATTCCTTATCTTGCATTTGGAAGTGCAATTCTTTCTACCTTATCATTTGAGGTGGTGTTATGTCATTCTTGATAATTTCCTTTCGGGTTTCATGATTCACAAGTTTTCAAAGAGTGACATATTTAAATCCATCATTTTCTCTTCGTTCAGGAGATGCTTTGCAACCCGTCAACCTCTTCATTGGAGTTATCTTGGGTTATATTTCACCTAAAACTTTCCCTAAGGATTTTGCTATTTATGGTGCTTACAAATGACCCAAGTTCTTCATTTATCCTCCCGGTGAAATAAGTTTCTCGTCTCCTTGTTCATATCAATCCAATCTTTTTCCCGTGAGTGGCAGAGTGTCACCTCATAGCTTTGAGATGTTTTCCATAAGTCCACGGGAATCATATTTTGTTGTTGTTGTTGTTGTTGTTGTTGTTGTTGTTGTTGTTGTTGTTGTTGTTGTTGTTGTTGTTGTTGTTGTTGTTGTTGTTGTTGTTGTTGTTGTTTTTTTCAACAACTCCTTTCGACCCTTCTCCTAAAGATGCTTTTCAAGCTCATTTGAGGTAGAAGATATTGTTTTCTAATCCGTTCTTCCCATTCCATTCTTTCATTTCTTTCGGAGGCTTTGTAATGTTGCTCTCTTCTCTCATCATCTCAAATTGTGAGGATCATGTTCTTTTCGTGCTTATCCATTTATCCGGAGTGTTGTGTCAACTGCTCAAGTTCTTTTCATCTTATCAAGTTTCATATCACTTTTCAACCGGGGTGCTGTCCGAATTTGTTCTTCCTTGCTCCTCTTTTCTAACGGAGTGTTTTCAACTTTGTTCATCTTCATTGTATCCTTTCTTTCAATTTGTTCAACCTATCAAGGATCGTTGGTTTCACTCTTTTGTCAAAGAAGCAACTTAGTCTTACCTCTTCCCTTTCCTCTTCGGTTTTCCCTGGTGCCATCCTAGATCCCGGGACGAGATCCTCTCGTAGTGGTGGAGTGTTGTGACGCCCCAAGACCAGAGCTTCAGATGCCTTCCATGGTTTCCGAGATTCGTGGTGTGATTTGTTTTTTTGCTTGTTGCTTTCATCATTGCATCATGTGCATTACATCATGTCATCATGCCATCATTTTTCTCAAAGCCAACTAAAACTCACTTAAATAAATTGCATGGATCTTCGGTCCATTTAAACCAAGGAAAGGGTGACTTCTCTTTATAACATATTCTCCCGATATTAGGGAGCTATTAAAAAGTATTCCATGGATGTGGAATTACCGTGACACACTTGCAATTTAAACTCTCAAGTCTTTTCTACTTCGAGTTGCTCCTCAAACCTTGCCATATATTCTTTCATCTTATTCTGGAGCTGCACCAAAAATCTGTACATTTTTGGACCTTCCCAAACCTCACTTCCTATTCAAATAATTTGAATTTAAATTAAGTGAGTTTGAATTTAATCTTTCAATCTTGGCCATTTCTATTTTCTGGGACGAGTGAGTCCGAGAAAATCATCTGCATGTCCAATTTCTTCCCCTAACACCTCCTTCCTTTTTCTTCTCTTCTTTGTTTTTGTTTTTTTTCTGTTTTAGAATTAAGAATGAGGGAGAGAGAGCGCCCCTGCCAGCTCTACCAGGCCGGCCAATCAGCAGCCCTCCACCGCTTCGGCCCACCTTCCTTAGGCCCAGCCACGCCCCGACTTAACCCTACCCAATCCCGATCGATCCCCATCTTTGTCCCTCGAGTGCCGCCGAGCCTTCTTCCTCTCCCTCGATCCCTGCCCGATCCCATCTTCCTCTCGCTCTCTTCTCTCGATCCCTCCAGGCCGCGCCTCCCTCTACAACGCCTCCTCCCGCTCACGCCTCCTCCCGCCGCCGTCCTTGTCCGCGCCCGTGGAACCAGGCCGCCGAGCTCCACCAAGCCCCGGTGCCGTTCAGGTCGACCCCGGCCTCGACTTTCCCCTCCCGTGGCTCCTCTGCCTCCGCACGCCATGCCAGTGCTGCCGCCTTCCCCACTCCAGAGAGGCCGCCGCCCGCCGCCGTCAAGCACAACCCCTCCCGGCCTTCTCCTTGCTGCTCTCGGCGTAGGCCGCTGGCCCCAACCATCATGGCGCCAGCCACCAGTGCCTCCAAGCCGGCGAGGCCCCTTCCTCGTCAGGCCTCCTCTGCTTTTCCTCGTGCGCGAGCGGCGTCGTGCCGAGCCACCCGGCGCCCCGAGCTCCATCCCGCGAGCAACAGTTCCAGTCAAACCTTGCTCCTGTTGGTCCTGCCTTCCCATGGCCCTGAACCCCCACTGCTACTTCGGGCACCATGTCCGCAGACCTGCTGCCGTTGCGTGTGACCAGTTTGTTCTGTCCCTTTTGAACACTGTCAACCAAAGTCTTTGGCGATGTTCTGTCTTGGATCACAGCAAGACCACCTCAAGCTACTATGGTGTGCTGCCCCGACCAAGACCACAAGTACCACGGTGGCTCTCCAAGAGTTTGTATTCGACAAGTTCGACGACGCTCTTGTACAACTACGTTACCGAGACCGGCGAGACCGGCAAGACCGACTACACGACACGCCAAGTCCCTCGGGTCGGATGCGTAAGACCGCCCCGGTTGTTGCAAAGTACCACGACGTCCGGAGTCATCGGATCCATCAAGTTCCACTATGAGATGTACAACTACCGTCGACCTCGAAGACCTCAGATTCACCAAGTTCCCACGACGACAAGTGTAACCTGTCGGATCGCCAAGTTTGATTACCGTCGCAACCATGTACAACTACTTCCACTACCGCCGTTGAAGGTCGTTGAGTGAACAAATACCGACGACACGCATGTTGCCAAGTATCCTCTCCGGATCACCATGTTCGACTACTGATGACATATACCACTACCATCGCTGAGATCGCGAGAACCTCCACTTCCCCTTCAAAATGTGTACCACTACCGCCGCCAGAACGTCTTCAGAACATGTACCGTCGACCCTCAAAGACCCGCGGACGTCAAGTTCCTTGTGTTGACCCCGAACACCTACGAAGTGAGAACATCTACGTCGCGAGAACGCCTACTTCCCTCTACGAACTTGATCCGTCCCAATAATGCATGCTTCGAAAGGTATAACCATCAAGACGACCGCCCGTCGACCGAATGCATGTGTGTTGAATGAGATGAACCCTGCGTTTGCACCGTGTCTGAAATTGTCGCTTGCATGGTCCTCTCGTTGCCATGCCGCCCACCCGTGGGAACCCGGTTACCGGGATCACCCCACCATCTCGCATGAAACGCTCACGTCACTTTTTCTTTTGCACCGGTATCTCCATGAGCTACCGGAACCGATATGTTGCCGTGGCACCATTTTCGGATTCGTTGCCGTGGCATCCCTTTCGTTTCCGCCACGATGACTAATGCTTCATAAAATGCTCTTATCAACATTTCCATAAAAATTGCTTAAAACTTGCATATGTCATCCGCATCATGATAACAACACCAAGTATGTTTAAATTGTTGTTTGTATTAATTTGCTAAATGCATATGAGGATTTACCGGATTTGTTGTTTGTTATATCCAGCCCCATTTAAATTGTTTAGATAGTATAGTTTTGTTATGCTCCACCTCTTGCCATGTTAACCAACATTTAATATTGTTGAGTACCTAACCGGGAGTGAACTAAATAACTGATGTGGTGTTCCGTCCTCATTGCATATTGGGCTCCACTTAACTTATAGTTTTGTTTGTGCACTTTGCCTTGCCATGCATATTTAAACCGGACATGCATCATACTTGGTTGTGCATCATGTCATGTTTATGTGATGGTTGTTTACTATGTTGTTTGCTTCTTTCCGGTATTGCTTCTTCGGGTTAGTTTCAATAACGTTGTGTTTGTGAGGATTCGTTCGACTTCGTCCGTTTGTCTTCTTCATGGACTCATTCTTCTTCCTTGCAGGATCTCAGGCAAGATGACCATACCCTCGAAATCACTTCTATCTTTGCTTGCTAGTTGTTCGCTCTATTGCTATGCCGCGATACCTACCACTTGCTATATCATGCCTCCCAAATTGCCATGTCAAGCCTCTAACCCACCTTTTCCTAGAAAACCGTTGTTTGGCTATGTTACCGCTTTGCTCAGCCCCTCTTATAGCGTTGCTAGTTGCAGGTGAAGATGAAGTTTGTTCCTTGTTGCAACATGATTATTGTTGGGATATCATTACTATCATATCTTGTTTACCTTAATGCATCTATATATTTGGTAAAGGGTTGAAGGCTTGGTCTTATGCTTGGCGTTTTGTTCCACTCTTGCCGCCCTAGTTTCCGTCATACCGGTGTTATGTTCCTTGACTTTGCGTTCCTTACGTGGTTGGGTTATAATGGGAACCCCTTGACAGTTCGCCTTGAATAAAACTCCTCCAGCAAGGCCCAACCTTAGTTTTACCATTTGCCTACCTACCACCATATACCTTCCCTTGGGTTCTGCAGATTCAAGGGTCATCTTTATTTTAACCCCCCCGGGCCAGTGCTCCTCTGAGTGTTGGTCCGAAACGAGTAGACTGCGGGGCCACCTTGGGGCAACTTGAGGTTTGGTTTTACTCATAGGATGTCTCATCCGGTGTGCCCTGAGAACAAGATACGTGCGACTCCTATCGGGATTTGTCGGCACATCGGACGGCTTTGCTGGTCTAGTTTTACCATTGTCGAAATGTCTTGTAACCGGGATTTCGAGTCTGACCGGGTCTTTCCGGGAGAAGGAATATCCTTCGTTGACTGTGGAGCTTGTGATGGGCTAAGTTGGGACACCCCTGCAGGGTTTTGAACTTTCGAAAGCCGTGCCTGCGGTTATGGGCAGATGGGAATTTGTTAATGTCCGGTTGTAGAGAACTTGACACTTGACTTAATTAAAATGCACCAACCGCGTGTGTAGCCGTGATGGTCTCTTTTCGGCGGAGTCCGAGAAGTGAACACAGTTTTGGAGTTATGTTTGTGCGTAAGTAGTTTCAGGATCACTTCTTGATCATTTCTAGTTCACGACCGTTGCATTGCTTCTCTTCTCGCTCTTATTTGCGTAAGTTAGCCACCATATATGCTTAGTGCTGCAGCTCCACCTCACTACCCTTTTCTACCCATAAGCTTAAATAGTCTTGATCTCGCGGGTGTGAGATTGCCGAGTCCCCGTGACTCACAGATACTTCCAAAACCAGATGCAGGTGCCGATGATGCCAGTGCAGATGACGCAACTGAGCTCAAGTGGGAGCTCGATGAAGATCGTGTTCATTGTGTTGTTTCGTTCCAGTTGATCAGTAGTGGAGCCCAGTCAGGGCGATCGGGGATCTTTTGCATTACGGGTGGTCTTTTTTTATTTTGGTTCCGTAGTCAGACCTTGATTGTATTCTGGATGATGTAATGCTATATTTATGTATTGTGTGAAGTGGCAATTCTAAGCCAACTCTTTATCCCTTTCTTATTCAGTACGTGGGATGTGTAAAGATTACCCCTCTTGCGACATGCCTACTATGCGGTTATGCCTCTAAGTCATGCTCCGACACGTGGGTGATATAGCCGCATCGTGGGTGTTACAGAAGTGGTATTAATATACGGAAACCTTTCTTTTTTATATGAATACACGCTACCCTCTATTAAACGCGACCCTTTATTTTTGGCAGAAGCCGAACCCAGCCCGGCTGGTTCCTTCCCTATGACTGTAAAAGTAGAGGCATGGGTTCGATCATGGCAAGCTGGATATTTTTTTGTTGATCGGAGCGGCACAACATCAAAGCTTTAAAGGGCCGGCCCATGCCGGTGTTCGACGATCCAAACGTTTTTTCCTTGACTTATTATCACAAGGACTTTTCTGCAAAAAGGCCGAGATGGTGAACCCGACGGAAGCAATGCGTGCTTTATTAGTAGGTAAAGATGGTGCGATCTATGATGTCTCTTATCGATTTACCACTATCATTTTGGGGTTATGCATTAGAGACAGCTGTATTCACGTTAAATAGGGCACCATCTAAATCCGTTGAGACGACGCCGTATGAACTGTGGTCTGGCAAGAAACCTAAGCTGTCGTTTCTTTGAAGTTTTTGGGTTGCGATGCTTATGTGAAAAAGCTTCAGCCTAATAAGCTCGAACCCAAATCGGAGAAGTGCGTCTTCATAGGATAACCAAAAGAAACTATTGGGTACACCTTCTATCACAGATTCGAAGGCAAGATCTTTGTTGCTAAGAATGGATCCTTTCTAGAGAAGGAGTTTCTCTCAAAAGAAGTGAGAGGGAGGAAAGTAGAACTTGATGAGGTAATTGTACCTTCTCTCGAATTGGAAAGTAGCTCATCATAGAAAACTGTTCCCGTGATGCCTACACCAACTAGAGAGGAAGCTAATGATAATTATCATGAAACTTCAGATCAAGTTACTACCGAACCTCGTAGGTCAACCAGAATACGCTCCGCACCAGAGTGGTACGGTAATCCTGTTCTGGAAGTCATGTTACTAGACCATGATGAACCTATGAACTATGAGGAAGCCATGATGAGCCCAAATTCCACAAAATGGCTTGAGGCCATGAAATCTGAGATAGGATCCATGTATGAGAACAAAGTGTGGACTTTGGTGTACTTGCCCGATGATCGGCAAGCCATTGAGAATAAATGGATCTTCAAGAGGAAGACGAACGCTGATAGTAGTGTTACTATCTACAAAGCTCGAATTGTCGCAAAAAGTTTTCGACAAGTTTAAGGTGTTGACTACGATGAGAATTTCTCACTCATATCGATGCTTAAAGTCTGTCCGAATCATGTTAGCAATTGACGCATTTCATGAAATCTGGCAAATGGATGTCAAAACTGCATTCCTTAATGGATTTATTAAAGAAGAGTTGTATATGATGCAACCAGAAGGTTTTCTCAATCCTAAAGGTGCTAACAAAGTGTGCAAGCTCCAGCAATCCATCTATGGACTGGTGCAAGCATCTCGGAGTTGGAATATACGCTTTGATGAGTTGATTGTCGGTGTCAAAACCGGCGGATCTCGGGTAGGGGGTCCTGAACTGTGCGTCTAAGGTCGATGGTAACAGGAGACAGGGGACACGATGTTTACCCAGGTTCGGGCCCTCTCTATGGAGGTAATAGCCTATGTCCTGCTTGATTGATATAGATGAATACGAGTATTACAAGAGTTTATCTACCTCGAGATCGTAATGGCTAAACCCTTGAAGTCTAGCCTGTATGACTATGATAATGAATATCTCTCTCTCCGAACTAAGTCCTCCGGTTTATATAAGCACCGGGAGGATCTAGGGTTACACAAGGTCGGTTACAAAGAAAGGAATCTAGATATCCGGTTGCCAAGCTCGCTTTCCACGCCAAGGAGAGTTCCATCCGGACACGGGTACGGTCTTCAGTCTTCGTATCTTCATAGCCCATCAGTCAGGCCCATGGCTAATAGGCCGGACACCCAAGGACCCCTTAGTCCAGGACTCCCTCATTGATCAAAGCATATAGTTTTATACAGACTTGCGGTGAAGCCTGTACTTACAAGAAAGTGAGTGGGAGCACTACAGCTTTTCTGATAAGTATATGTGAATGCCATATTGTTGATCGGAAATGATGTAGAATTTTCTAGAAAGCATAAAGGAGTGTTTGAAAGGAGTTTTTCAAAGAAAGACCTCAATGAAGTTACTTACATATTGGGCATCAAGATCTATAAAGATAGATCAAGACGCTTGATAAGACTTTCATTGAGTACATACCTTGATAAGATTTTGATGGAGTTCAAAATGGATCAGTCAAAGAAGGAGTTCTTGCCTGACTTGTAAGGCATGAAGTTGAGTAAAGATTCAAAACCCTACCATGGAAGAAGATAGAGAGAGAATGAAAGTCATTCCCTATGCCTCAGCCATAGGTTCTATAAAGTATGTTGTGCTGTGTACCAGACCTATTGTGTACCTTGCCATGAGTTTGAAAGGGGGTACGATAGTGATCCAGGAGTGGATCACTGGACAGTGGTCAAAGTTTTCCTTAGTTATCTAAGAGGACTAAGGAAATATTTCTCGGTTATGGAGGTGATAAAGAGTTCATCGTAAAGAGTTACCTCGATGCTAGCTTTTACACTGATCTGGATGACTCTAAGTCTCAATCTGGATACATATTGAAAGTGGGAGCAATTAGCTAGAGTAGCTCCATGCAAAGCATTGTATACATAGAAAATTTGCAAAATACATACGGCTCTGAATGTGGCAGACCCATTGACTAAACTTCTCTCACAAGCAAAACATGATCACACCTTAGTACTCTTTGGGTGTTAATCACATGGTGATGTGAACCAGATTATTGACTCTAGTAAACCCTTTGGGTGTTGGTCACATGGCGATGTGAACTATGGGTGTTAATCACATGGTGATGTGAACTATTGGTTTTAAATCACATGGCGATGTGAACTAGACTATTGACTCTAGTGCAAGTGGGAGACTGAAGGAAATATGCCCTAGAGGCAATAATAAAGTTGTTATTTTATATTTCCTTATATCATGATAACTGCTTATTATTCGTGCTAGAATTGTATTAACCGAAAACTTGATACATGTGTGGATACATAGACAAAATACTGCGTCCCTCATAAGCCTCTACTAGACTAGCTCATTAATCAAAGATGGTTAAGTTTCCTAACCATAGACATGTGTTGTCATTTGATGAACGAGATCACATCATTAGGAGAATGATGTGATGGACAAGACCCATCCGTTAGCTTAGCATAATGATCGTTAAGTTTTATTGCTATTGCTTTCTTCACGACTTATACATATTCCTTTAACTATGAGATTATGCAACTCCCGGATACCGGAGGAATACCTTGTGTGCTATCAAACGTCATGCTCTACAAGTATCTCAAAGGTGTTTGTTTGGCATAGATCGAGATTAGGATTTGTCACTCCGAGTACCGGAGAGGTATCTCTGGGCCCTCTCAGTAATGCACATCATGACCAGCCTTGCAAGCAATGTGACTAATGAGTTAGTTACATGATGATGCATTACGGAATGAGTAAAGAGACTTGCCGGTAACGAGATTGAACTAGGTATGAAGATACCGACGATCAAATCTCGGGCAAGTAACATACCGATGACAAAGGGAATTACGTATGTTGTCATTACGGTTTGACCGACAAAGATCTTCGTAGAATATGTAGGAACCAATATGAGCATCCAGGTTCCGCTATTGGTTATTGACTAGAGAGGTGTCTTGGTCATGTCTACATAGTTCTCGAACCCGTAGGGTCCGCACGCTTAACGTTCGATGACGATTTGTATTATATGAGTTATGTGATTTGGTGACCGAATGCTGTTCGGAGTCCTGGATGAGATCACAGACATGACAAGGAGTCTCGAAATGGTCGAGAGGTAACGATTCATATATAGGACGATAGTATTTGGACACCGGAGGTGTTCTGGGGGTACCGGGTACGTATCGAGTCACCGAAAGGGGTTTCGGGCACCCCCCGGCAAAGATATGGGCCTTATTGGGCAAAGGGCGGGAAAGACCAACCCCTAAGGGGCTGGTGCGCCCCCATATGGGCCGACCTAAGTGGAGAAAGGAAAAGGGGAGGAGGAAAGGAAATAGAGGGAATAGGATTCCCCCTTCCTTTCCCCTCTCCTCTCTTTCCTCCCCCCCCCTCCGGAGATAAGGAAAGGGGGAGGCCGAATTGGAGGAGGCCCCAAGTAGGATTCCTCCTACTTGGGGCGCTCCATGGATGTTCACCTCCCCCTCCCACCTATATATATGTGTGTGTGGGGGGGGGGGGAGGGGGCGCCTAGAACACACAACAAACATTGCTAGTCGTGTGCGGCGCCCCCCTCCACAGTTTACGCCTCCGGTCATATTCACGTAGTGCTTAGGTGAAGCCCTGCGCGGATCACTTCACCATCACCGTCACCACGCCGGCGTGCTGACGAAACTCTCCCTCAACACTTTGCTGGATCAAGAGTTCGAGGGACGTCATCGAGCTGAACGTGTGCAGAACTCGAAGGTGTTGTACGTTCGGTGCTTGATCGGTCAGAACGAGAAGAAAGTTCGACTACATCAACCGCATTGTCAAACGCTTCCGCTTTTGGTCTACGAGGGTACATGCACACACTCTCCCCTCTCATTGGTATGCATCTCCTAGATAGATCTTGCATGATCATGGGAATTTTTTTAAAAATTGCATGCTACATTCCCCAACATAAACATCTCCAAAAGTGGCTAAGAAATTTAGTATCACGATCTGAAACAATAGTATTTGGCACACCATGCAAGCGAATAATTTCACGAAAGAACAAATCAGCAACATTAACAGCATCATCGCTTTTATGACATGGTATAAAGTGTGCGACAACAAATATGCTATCCCTCCCATTCTTTGTTCGAGGTAAACCTAAAACAAAATCCATAGATATATCCTCCCAAGGAACACTAGGTACAGGCAAAGGCATATATAAACCATGAGGCTTGAGTCATGACTTAGCTTTTTGACATGTAGTGCAGCGAGCAACAAAATGCTCAACATCCCGTCTCATCTTTGGCCAAAAGAAATGTGTAGCAAGTACGTCCTCCGTCTTCTTCACGCCGAAGTGTCCCATTAATCCTCCTCCATGCGCCTCCCGCAACAACAAAATACGAACGGAGCTAGCTGGAATGCATAGCTTGTTAGCACGGAACACAAATCTATCATTAACGACGAACTTGTTCCACATCCTTCTTTACAATTCCGCATTATATCTTTAAAATCAGCATCATGCACATATTGATCTTGATGGTCTCCAAACCAAATATTTTGAAGTCAAGTTGTGAAAGCATAATATAGCGACGAGACAATGCATCAGCAATAACATTTTCTTTACCCTTCTTGTGTTTAATGACATAAGGGAAAGTCTCAATGAATTCAACCCATTTAGTATGTCTACGATCTAGTTTAGCTTGACTTTTAATATGTTTCAAAGATTCATGATTAGAATGTATAACAAATTCTTTGGGCCATAAATAATGTTGTCATGTTTCTAAAGTCCGAACAAGAGCATATAATTCTTTATCATAAGTAGAATAATTCAGACTAGGCCCACTCAGTTATTCAGAGAAGTATGCAACAGGTTTGCCAAGTTGTAATACACACCTCCTAATCCAATTCCACTAGCATCAGATTCAAGTTCAAAAGTCTTATTAAAAGCAGGAAGTTGGAGTAAAGGAGCATGTGTCAACTTATCATTCAATATCATGAAGGCTTCTTCCTGTTTGGTACCCCAAACAAAAAAAGGCACATCCTTATTTGTAAGCTCATTGAGAGGTGCAACAATGGTGCTGAAATCTCTCACAAAACGCCTATAGAATCCAGTGAGGCCAAGAAAAATCCTCACTTGTGTGACCGTTTTGGGCCGCGGCCAACTCTCAATAGTTTCAATCTTAGCTTTATCAACTTCAATTCCCTGTGGAGTAACAACATAGCCAAGAAAGGATACTCGGTCGGTGCAAAAGGTGCACTTCCCAAGGTTACCAAACAAACATGCATCACGTAGAGCAATAAAAACAACATGTAAATGTTCCAAATGTTCCTCCAAAGATCTGCTATAAATGTAACATCCCAAATTTTCAATTTGGAATGTTATACATATGTCATCATTTGCATATCATGTTGCAGACTTTTCAGACGAAGAGTAAGGTGCACTAGATCGTTGTCGTGCACTCAGCTATGCCGTTGGAGTTGATGGACTCACTTTATCTTCCAAGTCTTCCGCTATTATCTTATTTAGATGGCCTTAAGCCATATTTATTGTAATAGGTTCTCTCTTGAGACTATCGATGTAATAAGGGTGTGATTGCTACTCTGTTATAAATCTTTCGAAGTACTGTGTGTGTCAGCATTACCGATCCAGGGATGACACTTATGCACAAAGATTTGACCGTTTGAGGTTAGATCGCTACAAACACTCCACATCAAAAATTCTGTTTTTATCACTTACCTACTCGAGGACGAGTAGGAGTTAAGCTTGGGGATGCTGATACATCTCCAACGTATCTACAATTTTTGATTGTTCCATGCTGTTTTATTATCAATCTTGGATGCTTTATAATCATTTTATAGTCATTTTATATCATTTTTTGGTACTAACCTATTGACATAGTTCCCAGTGCGAGTTCCTGTTTTTCCATGTTTTTTACATTGTAGGAAATCAATATCAAATGGAGTCCAAATGGCACGAAACTTTACGATGATTTTTTATGGTCCAAAAGAAAGCAGATGGGCCCTGGTTGCACCTGGGGGGGTGCCCCGACGGGGGCACAACCCACCAGGGCACGCCAGGAGGCACTAGCGTTCCTAGGTGGGTTGTGCCCACCTCGGGTGCCTCCCGGGCCGCCTCTTTGCTCTATAAATACCCAAATATTCCCAAAACCCTAGGGGAGTCGACGAAATATTCATCCAGCCGCCGCAGAGTCCAGAAACACCAGATCCAATCTAGACACCATCACGGAGGGGTTCACCACTTCCATTGGTGCCTCTCCGATGATGCATGAGTAGTTCTTTGTAGACCTTCGGGTCCGTAGTTAGTAGCTAGATGGCTTCATCTCTCTCTCTTGATCCTCAATACAATGGTCTCTTGGAGATCCATATGATCTAACTCTTTTGCGGTGTGTTTGTTGGGATCGATGAACTTCGAGTTTATGATCAGATCTATGTTTTTATATCCATGAAAGTATTTGAGTTTCCTTAATATCTTTTATGCATGATCTCTTATAGCCTCATATTTCTTCTCCAATATTTGGGTTTTGTCTGGCCAACTCGATCTATTTATCTTGCAATGGGAAGAGGTGCCCGGTAGTGGGTTCGATCTTACGGTGCTTGATCCCAGTGAGAGAAAGGGAACCAACACGTATGTATCGTTGCTACTAAGGATAAAAAGACGAGATCTATATCTACCGCCATATAGATAAACGGATCTTGTCTACATCATGTCATCGTTCTTATTGCATTACTCTGTTTTTCCATGAACTTAATACACTAGATGCATGCTGGATAGCGGTCGATGTGTGGAGTAATAGTAGTAGATGCAGGCAGGAGTCAGTCTACTAATCTTGGACGTGATGCCTATGTAATGATCATTTCCTGGATATCGTCATAATTATTTGAAGTTCTATCAATTGCCCAACAGTAATTTGTTCACCCATCGTTTGCTATTTTTCTCGAGAGAAGCCACTAGTGAAACCTACGGCCCCCGGGTCTTATTTCTCATATATTTGCCTTTGCGATCTAATTTTTCCTTGCTTTTATTTTCAGACCTATTCAACTAAAAATATAAAAATACTTTGCTGCACTTTCTTTTATTTGCAATCTATTTATCCAATCTATTACAACCTTTTTATCGTCACACACCAATTTATGGTGTCGTTACCCGAAAGGGATTGACAACCCCTTTAACACATCGGGTTGCGAGGTGTTGTTATTTGTGTGCAGGGGCTGTTTACGTTGTGTTGCTTGGTTCTCCTACTGGTTTGATACCTCTGTTTCATAACTGAGGGAAATACTGTACCGTCGTTGTGCTACATCATCCCTCCCTCTCCGGGGAAATACCGACATAGTTCCAGCTGCCATCACGATGCCTCGCACGTTCGTAGTCGGATCGTCAAGGTCGACTCCCACAGAAAATGATAGCTATCTCATCGAAACATCATGACACACTCGCCTCTATCAAGTGGTATCAGATTTCTAGATTACTCGGTGAGATTTTACAGTTTTTTGTAGTTTAGATCGAGTCTGTTCTTCATACCTACATTCCACTAAAAAGTCAAAAAAATAGGGTTAGTTTAGCATATCTGAACCAATCCGAGCCTTTGCATAATCTTTTTAGGGTTTTTGCTTTGTTGAATTTGCGGTTGCATCGTCGTGTCTAGTTGCTGGTCTTAGCGTCTAGTCCTGTAGAGTTTCAAGTTCTGTCACAGTTTGTCACGCCGTCGCCGCACCATCTTCATCACTGCTACCATATACCACCACCGTTGCTATATCCTACCACCGCTGCCATATACCACCACTGCTGCCATATCCTACCACAGCTGCCATATACCACCACTGCTGCCATATCTTATCATCATATATCCACCACCAATCCGAGTTCTTTTCATATTAGGTTTGTTTTCGAGATCCTCCTATTTTATGATTCGTGTTTCCTTGCCTGAGTAGGTTTCAGAAGAAAAAAAGTCTGGAGACCCCTGGGCAGTTTTTAGGCCAAAATTTCGGCAGGCGAAAATATTTTTCCCTATCCCGTTTTTAGGCTTTTGTGAGTCTTTTGAGACACTCGCCGTCATAGTGATTTTTTCTCGCATTTTTTTCATCGTCGCTTCCCTGATTTCTGAAAAAATCGTCAATTTTTTCGTGCCTATCCTGTTAGTTTGACTTGGGAAGAGTTTTGAGACACTCACCTTTATAGTGATTTTCGGCAAAAAAATGAGGAGCGCAAAAAAGAGCGAAAAAAAATTCCAGAGTGGGCTTTTCCCTTATTTCTGTGCCACGCCGTGATTTTATTAGTGTTCTAGGATCGCGTCTTTAGTACGGTCTAGCCTAGGACCAGCACAGTATCATCGTTGAGTGTTTATTCAACTTTGCGTCTCTGAATTGATTATTGCTGACCCTTTTTACTACCATATTATAAGCCTTCCCAGCTCCACGTACATCTATGTCATGCGTTTGACTCTCCCTGGTAATCCTCTATCCAAGCTTTGAGAGTTTTGACTACAATGGTTGCCAATCACCACCTGCTGCTTGGTAAGAACTGGTAAGAATTTGTGAGTTTCTACAGCACCAGAGTCACTTCCTAGTAGTCTATAGGATCATATTCTTGTGTTTTTCTCTTGCTGCTAACCATGGCAGGATCACAAGCCGACGAGACTGACTAGGATAACATGATGAACAAAGAATTACATGATAAGTTTCAGCAAATGATGAGTGGACAGGTGGAAGATGTGCTAAACAGATTTGAAGAGGCCATGGAGAAGATAGATGGCATTGAGAAGGCATTCGAAACAAAGCTCAATAACAATTTTAATAAATTGCTCGTGCATCTTCCACAACCACCAACCACAGCAGCAGCAACAACAACAACAACAACATTGCCTTCCAAATCAAGTGGGACGAGCACCGCGTGTTCCCCTTGAGCCTGGTCAAAATTCTGGTGCCGCTGTACCAACTGTTGATGCCGTTGTCACTCCTGCTGCTACTGCAGAGGTGGAGGACCATTACGAGGATGAGGTTGATCAAAATTAGAACTATGTGCAACCACCAGCACCACCACCACCAGGTCGTCCTCATGCATATCATCGCAACGGTAGGGCTGCACCACCACCTGAGGTACGAGATCATGACCATCTTCCTAAACTAAAATTGAATATTCCACCATCTGAGGATAGATATGTTCCTGATATATATCTGACTTGGGAGTTAGAAACTGAACAACGTTTTACATGTTTACAATATCCTGAGGAGAGACGTGTTCCTGCTGGTGTTTGTGCTTTAACTAGTTTGCATGTGTTTGGTGGTCTGAACATTGTAGATTATATCATATTCCAGCTACTTGGGCTACTTTGAAAACTGCTATGCGTACTCGTTGGGTTCCACCATATTATCAACGTGCATTACTTAAAAAAATTGCAGCATTTAAGACAAGGAAAAAATTATGTAGAAGAATATTATCAGAAATTACAAACTGGAATGATTAGATGTGGTATTGTTGAGGATAATGAAGCTATGCTTGCACGTTTTATGGGTGGATTAAATAAAGAGATTCAAACCATTCTAGATTATAAGGAGTATAATAATATCACTCATTTATTCTATCTTGCTTGCAAAGCTAAACGTGAAGTGCAGGATCGACATGCATTGGCGTGAACTAACTTTTCTACAGGTCGACCTTCATCATGGACATCGCATGCATCCTCTACTCCCACACGTCCTACTGCAGCACCACTGACTCCAGCCGCCAATTCCAACCGAGATACAATAAAACAAGCACCACAACCACCATCTGCCAGGAGTACACCTTCTGGTTCCGCACAGAGCTCTTCATCCATGGCAGCAACAGGGAAAACACATGATATTATCTGTCGTCATTGAAAAGGTGGAGGTCATTATGCGAGAGAATTCCCATCTAAGCGTGTGATGATTGCTACTAAGGATGGTGGGTATGAGTCCACTAGTGACTATGATGAGGAGACTTTGGCTCTTATTACAAGTGAAGAACACTGTGGAGATGATTCTGATCATGAGACCCAATAAATGGCTCCTGAAGACGCTGATAGGTATGAATGTTTAGTTGCTCAACGTGTTTTGGGTATGCAGGCCACACAAGCTGAGCAAAATCGGAGGCATAATTTGTTCTATACAAAGGGAGTTGTGAAGGAACATTATGTTCGCGTCATCATAGATGGAGGGAGCTGCAACAACTTGGCTAGCATGGAGATGGTGGAGAAGCTATCTCTCACCACAAGACAACATCCACATCCTTACTACATCCAATGGTTCAACAACAGCAGCAAGGTTAAGGTAACACGTACTGTTCGTGTGCATTTTAGTATCTCTACATATGTTGATTATGTTGATTGTGATGTGGTACCTATGCAAGCATGTTCCTTATTACTTGGTAGACCATGGCAATTTGATAAAAATTCTATACATCATGGTGTAAACAATCAGTATACTCTTGTTCATAAGGATAAAAATATTACTTTGCTTCCTATGACTCCTGATTCCATTTTGAAAGATGATATTAATGGAGCTAATAAATAAAAATAGGAGAAAAATAAGAGTGAAAATCAGATTGTGGCAAAAGAATTTGAGCAACAAATGAAGCCTAATAATAAGCCATCTAGTGTTGCTTCTGAAATTAAATTGAAAAGTGCATGTTTACTTGCCACCAAATCTGATATTGATGATCTAGATTTCAGCAAATCTGTTTGCTATGCTTTTGTGTGCAAAGAGGCATTATTTTCTTTCGAGAATGTACCTTCCTCTTTGCCTCCTGCTCTCACTAACATTTTGCAGGAGTTCGCTGACGTCTTTCCACAAGACGTGCCACCGGAATTACCACCAATTCAAGGGATTGAGCATCAAATTGACTTAATTCCCGGTTCTTTGCTGCCAAACTGTGCGCCATACCGTACCAATCCAGAGGAGACGAAGGAGATTATGCGTCAAGTATAGGAGCTGCTCGACAAAGGTTATATACGTGAATCTCTTAGTCCTTGTGCTGTTCCTGTTATACTAGTGCCAAAAAAGGATGGTACGTCGCGTATGTGTGTTGATTGTAGAGGCATTAATAATATTATTATTCGTTATCATCATCCTATTCCTAGGCTAGATGACATGCTTGATGAATTGAGTGGCTCTACAATATTTTCCAAAGTTGATTTGCGTAGTGGATACCATCAAATTCGTATGAAATTGGGAGATGAATGGAAAACAACATTTAAAACTAAGTTTGGATTATATGAGTGGTTAGTCATGCCTTTTGGGTTAACTAATGCACCTAGTACTTTCATGATATTAATGAACGAAGTTTTACGTGCTTTCATTGGATGATTTGTGGTAGTCTATTTTGATGATATACTGATTTATTGTAGCGATCCAACCTCAAACGGTCAAATCTCTATGCATAAGTGTCATCCCTGGATCGGTAATGCTGACACACACAGTACTTCGAAGGATTTATAACAGAGTAGCAATCACACCCTTATTACATCGATAGTCTCAAGAGAGAACCTATTACAATAAATATGGCTTAAGGCCATCTAAATAAGATAACAACAGAAGACTTGGAATATAAAGTGAGTCCATCAACTCCAACGACATAGTTGAGTGCATGACAACGACCTAGCGCACCTTACTCTTCGTCTGAAAAGTCTGCAACGTGATATGCAAATGATGACCTATGTATGACATTCCAAATTGAAAATTTGGGATGTTACAGTGTTGTTCAACAAGTCATATCATATTATTTTCTTTATAGCATGGACATTTGGACTTTTATGTGATTCAAAGCAATAGTCTAGTTTTGACATAAAAATTTAGATGCTCAAGCATATCAACAAGCAACCATGTCTTTCAAAATATCAACGCTAAAATAAGTTATCCCTAGCCCATCATGCTCAAACATTGATCCATTCATGAAACACACTCGAATATTAACTACACCCAATACTTGAGCATGATCATATTGCCTCCTAGTTGGCGATTTTTATGAGAGAAGATGGAGACTCGAATTTCAAAATAAAAATTGCATAAATTAAAAGAAAGTCCCTTCACAGAGGGAAGTACGTATTTGTAGAGGTGCCAGAGCTCAAAGTGAAAAAATTGAGATAAAAACTTTTTGAGAGGTGTATCCAACCCACCAACGAAAACGACTTAAGAGTTCTGAATACTTTCCATGCTAGATATGCCATAGGCGGTTCCCAAACAGAAAATAAATTTTATTCCTTTTTCCACCATAACTTTCACTTTCCATGGCTAATCGTATCCTTGGGTGCCCTCCATACCAACACTTTCCAAGGAATTTATTATTTGACAACATAAAGTAAATTCATTTTTGTTTTTGCATTTCAGGACTGGGCATCCCTAATACCTTTGCCTTACTCTCGTGCAATGACAAGTGAATAAACACTCATCTTGAGAATAACACATCTAGGAATGGAAAATATTAGCCACCCCTCACCGCTCCACGAGCGAAACAAACACACAAAAGAGAAGTTTATTTTGAAAATTAGAGATGGCACATGCAAATTTGCTTATAACGGCAAAAGAATACCACATATAGGTAGATATAGTGGATTCATGTGGCAAAACTGGTTTAAAGGATTTTGGATGCACAAGTAGAGGTCATACTTGGTTCAAAATGAAGGCTAGCAAAAAGATTGGGAAGCGACCAACCAAGAAACGAATAATCTCATAAGCAAGCATTAAGCATAATTAACACCAAATAATGCACCACAAGTAGGATATAATTTTCATTGCATGATTATTGACTTTCGTACTTGCACAGGGAATCACAAACCTTAACACCCATATTCTTACTAGAGCACAATTACCCATCAACATAACTCACATATCACATCATCATATCTCAAAACTATTACTAAGAATCAAGTTTATTTTGTCCAATGATATTCATGACATTTTCTTTACTTTATCCTTCTTGGATATCTATCACTTTGGGACTAATTTTCATGAGTTGCTTTTCATAAGCTCAAACAAATATAAGTGAAGATCATGAGCATAACAAATTTTCTTTCTCTCAAAATAATTTAAGTGAAGTAAGAAAGAATTTCTTAATTTTACTAACTCTCAAATAAATCTAAGTGAAGCAAGAGATCATTTCTTCAAAAATAACAAAGCAAACCGTGCTAAAAAGATATAAGTGAAGCACTAGAGCAAGTCCTAGCTCATAAAAGATTTAAGTGAAGCATAGAGAGCAATTCTAACAAGTAATGACATAATTTTGGCTCTCTCAAATAGGTGTGTCCAACAAGGATTTATAACTTAAAACACAAAATAATACAAGCAAAGACACATATCATACAAGATGCTCCAAGCAAAACACATATCATGTGACGAATAAAAATATAGTCTCGAGTAAAATACCGATAGTTGTTGGAAGAAAGCGGGGATGCCACTCGGGGCCGTCCCCAAGCTTAGTTAGTTGCTCATTCTTGGATAATAGGTTGGAATGGCGGGGCATCCCCAAGCTTAGGCTCTTACATCCTTCCTTCATCCATCGTAAGATAACCCAAAACTTGAAAACTTCAATCACACAAAACTCAACAAAGCCTTCGTGAGATCCGTTAGTATAAGAATAATAAACCACTACTATAAGTGTTGTATCAAACCAATTCATATTTTGTTTTTGTATTATATCTACTGCATTCCAACTTTTCTATGTCAAAAACTCATCAAATAAAACCATAGAGCCATCAAAATATGCACACAACACAAAGAAAACAGAATCTGTCAAAACAGAACAGTCTGTAGCAATCTGACTATTTCGAATACTTCTGTAACTCCAAAAACTCTGAAAAATTAGGACGACCTGATAAATTTGTAAATTGATCTTCTGCAAGTGGAATGGGTATTTTATCGCTCTCTGATAAAAAAATGAAAATTAAATTCGTGAGCGCAAACTTTCTATTTTTTCAGCAAGATCAAACAACTATTGCCCAAGAAGATCCTAAAGGCTTTACTTGGAACAAACACTAATTAAAACATAAAAACACAATTATAATAGTAGCATAATTGTTCTAACACTCAATAACAGGAAGCAAAAAGCAAAAATAAATTTTATTCATTGGGTTGCCTCCCAACAAGCGTTATAGTTTTACGCCCTTAGCTAGGCATAAAGCAGGATCTAAGTTTTGTCATCCTTCTTCTTGTTAATTTTCTTGGGGGTATTTTTATTAGGAGGTTTTGTAAACACAACATAAAACATATTATCCATAGAAACTTTAGCATTCCTTATTTGATTTTCATCATAACCCCTTTGATTTCCCGCTACAATCCAAGAGTAGTGTTGACTAACATTATTAAAAACTTGTTGGATTATATCTAGAACGGGGACCTCCTTTTTAAGATTCTCATCAAAGATATTATTATCCCCAAGAAAATGCCTTAGTGCATAGTCACTATTGTAAAGAATTTCGTTTATCAGGGGTTTTTCACGATTCATACCATAAAAATCAAAGATTTCCCTAGCTTCCCGAATTATGTAGTCAAACTCATTCATAAGAACGAGAGTGGCAAACTTTTTGGCTCTAGGATTCTTTATTTAGGGAAGCTCAAAAAACAATATTTGCAAAGTAGGATGAGTGAGGATAAATTTGCTTTCAAGTTTCAGAACTATTGCTGAAATAGCATCCACATAAGATCTAGTAGTTTTAGGTATAGGAGTATCATCAAGACTCAAATTTCCAACACAATTGAAGAATTCTTGGATACGTTCTTTTCCCACAACGTTCCCTTGCCCCAAGATAATTTTTTTAGCATCCAGATTGCCTGTACGTCCAATCTTAGGAGTAAGGCCATCATCTATTGGTGCCATACCGAAATCACTCATGATTGCAAGCAAAGGATAGATCTGACGAGAAAAAGGCGAACGTAAAAGAGAGGCGAATAAAACGGCAAATTTTTGTGAAGTGGGGGAGAGGAAAACGAGAGGCGAATGGCGAATAATGTAAATTGCAAGAAGATGAGATTTGTGATTAGGAACCTGGTATGTTGAAGATCCTCCCTGGCAACGGCGCCAGAAATTCTCCTTGATGGCAGCTGGAACTATGTCGGTATTTCCCGGAGAGGGAAGGATGATGTAGCACAGTGACGGTAGAGTATTTCCCTCAGTTATGAAACCAAGGTATCGAACCAAGCAACACAACATAAACAACCCCCGCACACAAATAACAACACCTCGCAACCCGACGTGTTAAAGGGGTTGTCAATCCCTTTCGGGTAATGGCGCCAGAAATTGGTGCGTGACGGTAAAAAGGTTGTAATAGATTAGATAAATAGATCGCAAATAAAAGAAAGTGTAGCAAAGTATTTTTTGTATTTTTTGTCTAATAGATCTGAAAATAAAAGCAAGGAAAAAGTAGATCGCAAAGGCAAATATATCAGAAATAAGACCCGGGGGCCGTAGGTTTCACTAGTGGCTTCTCTCGAGAAAAATAGCAAACGGTGGGTGGACAAATTACTGTTGGGCAATTGATAGAACTTCAAATAATTATGACGATATCCATGCAATGATCATTACATAGGCATCACGTCTAAGATTAGTAGACCGACTCCTGCCTGCATCTACTACTATTACTCCACCCACCGACCGCTATCCAGCATGCATCTAGTGTATTAAGTTCATGGAAAAACGGAGTAATGCAATAAGAACGATGACATGATGTAGACAAGATCCGTTTATCTATATGGCAGTAGATATAGATCTCGTCTTTTTTATCCTTAGTAGCAATGATACATACGTGTCGGTTCCCTTTCTATCACTGGGATCAAGCGCCGTAAGATCGAACCCACTACCGGGCACCTCTTCCCATTGCAAGATAAATAGATCGAGTTGGCCAGACAAAAACCAAATATCGGAGAAGAAATACGAGGCTATAAGAGATCATGCATAAAAGAGATCAAAGAAACTCAAATACTTTCATGGATATAAAAACATAGATCTGCTCATAAACTCGAAGTTCATCGATCCCAACAAACACACCGCAAAAGTGTTACATCATATGGATCTCCAAGAGACCATTGTATTGAGGATCAAGAGAGAGAGAGAGATGAAGCCATCGCTACTAACTACGGACCTAAAGGTCTACAAAGAACTACTCACGCATCATCGGAGAGCACCAATGGAAGTGGTGAACCCCTCCGTGATGGTGTCTAGATTAGATCTGGTGTTTCTGGACTCTGCGACGGCTGGATGAATATTTCGTCAACTCCCCTAGGATTTTGGGAATATTTGGGTATTTATAGAGCAAAGAGGCGGTCCGGGGGGCAACCAGGGCCCATCTGCTTCCTTTTGGCCCATAAAAAATAATCGCAAAGTTTCATGCCATTTGGACTCCGTTTGATATTGATTTCCCGCGATGTAAAAAACATGGAAAAAAATAGGAACTGGCACCGGGCACTATGTCAATAGGTTACCAAAAAATGATATAAAATGACTATAAAGTGATTATAAAACATCCAAGATTGATAAGAAAACAGCATGGAACAATCAAAAATTATAGATACGTTGGAGACGTATCACGTTGCGCCTTAGCAATCACTATACCAACTTCCGAGGGGTTATTTACCACGCCGGAGCACGATCAACCTGACCACAAGGGTCTATTTCCTGCAAGCAAACGAAGAACAAGCAAGAAACTAAGATTGCAATCTAGATATTGCAAATATAATATGAAAGCTTTATTGATCAAGGTGGGGTTCTGTGACGTCTTTGTCTGGTCGTTGAACATAAACGAAGTACGCGAAGTTGTAGCTATGGCGAGCTTTTAATCTAAACAAAACCCAAAGTCTAAACGACGCCCAAAGGGCTGTATATATGGAGGAAGAGGGGGGAATTTCGTGGCCCTTGGGGGAGGGGTCCGAAACCAACCCTATCTCTTGTTTCCCCACACGTATGGACTCTAAAAACAACCTATACTTATTTATTTCGAAATTACATGGGCATGGCCCAATAATAAGGTGATGCAGCACCTATGTAACACCCCGAATGTAACTTTCCCAATCTGTAGTCCAACTCTTGCCGTTTCCGGCGTTAAGTTAATTTATTTCCTCGGGTTCGGGTTTTTGTCTCCATGTGTTGTTATTGTTGTCATGCATCTCATATCATGTCATCATGTGCATTGCATTTGCATACGTGTTCGTCTCATGCATTCGAGCATTTTCCCCGTTGTCCGTTTTGCATTCCGGCGCTTCGTTCTCCTCCGGTGGTCATTTCTAGCTTTCTTTCGTGTGTGGGGATTAAACATTTCCGGATTGGAGCGAGACTTGCCAAGCGGCCTTGGTTTACTACCGGTAGACCGCCTGTTAAGTTTCGTATCATTTGGACTTCGTTTGATACTCCAACGGTTAACCAAGGGACCGAAAAGGCCTTGTGTGTGTTGCAGCCCAACACCCCTCCAATTTGGCCCAAAACCCACCAAACTCTGCTCCATCATCTAGATCGTTCGATCACGATCACGTGGCCGAAAACCGCACCTCATTTGGACTCTCCTAGCTCCCTCTATGCCTATAAATAGACCCCTTCCCCGAAATCCGGATCCCCCCTCGTCCAAACCCTAGAAATCGCCTCCGCGCCGGCCGGACACGTCCGTCCGAGCCGAACACGTCCGTCCGGGCCGAACACGTCCGCCGCCGCGCCCCAGCCTACCGCCGCCTGCCACCTGTCCCGCCGCCACCCGCGCCCGCTCCGGCCCGGGGAGAGCCCCCACGGCCCATCCCGCCGCCACCGCCGCATGGGAGCAGCCCGCACGCGGTCGCCTCGCCGCGCCGCCTCCGCCGTTCCCCGCGCTGCCGCCCGGACTTGAACGACGCCCGCGCCGGCTGGAGCAGCCCGCTCGCCGGCGTGCACTTCCTCCGCCGCGGCCGGTCCGCGCCCCGCCACCCGAGGAGCCGCCCCTCGTCGCCGGCCGCCGTCTCCGCCGCCCCTCGCCTCGGCCTCGCCTCCTCACCGCCGGATCCGGCCACCTCCCGGCGTACCGGAGCTCCGGCGAACAGTGTCTCTGGCGACCTCGTTTTCCGCGCACGATCTGGATCCGGATCTGATCTTGTGGTTGACCTAATTTTTGCCCGAAACCCTAATTTTCATGCCTACTTTGACCTATGCTAACTTTTCATCCGTAGCTCCGATTTGGGCATATAGCATATCCAAATGTTCATCTCAAAGAGTACATCATTTCATTCCATTGCATCATTTTCATTTGAGCTCATCTTGATGCCCAAAATGCTGTTAGAAGAGGGCTACTTGAGTTAATTGTCAGATCTGCTACTCCGTTTAGGTTTTTGTCATTTTTGCCATGATTAATGTGTGCATGCTATGCCCATGAGTTCTACATGTGTTTTGTTAAGGGTTTTGTCATCTTTCCGGAGGTGCAACCCATGTATTTTTGTGATGTGTGTGGTGACTAGTGCAAGCTTGCAAAGTGGTGCACTTGCTAAGTATGTTTTCAGGGGCTTAGTGAAATTACTAAGTCCTGGAGCTTTTTATCTCATGATGCCATATGTTCATGTTGTTTCCTAGTGATCCGTGCCTCTTTTGAGGATGATCAGTAAGGATGTTTTGTTAATATTGTAGTGCTCTATCCATTAATGTCTTTTTTAGCAATTATGGAGCACCCTAGCTTGAGTCAATCGAGCTCTACTTTTGCTACTTTGTGAATCTGGGCAGATTGTCAACTTGTTTGCAATTGTGCTGCTGATGTTGTAGTTGATCCGTGCATGCTATGCTATTGTTCTTGCCATGTCTAGCTTGCATTTTGTGCCTTATTTATGGGTGTATGCTTGTCTTGCCATGACTTGCACCGTAGTGAGTGCATCGAGCTCGTAAACATGCCTACTTGAGTTATATTTCAGCATGTGTCAGTTTTGCACTAAGTCTGAAAACTAATTATGTTTTTGCTATGTTCACATGCTTGCAATTGTATTTTTTGATCCCTTTTGGCTCAAGGTCACTAAGGGACTTTTGTTAAGCTCTTTGAGTAGCTCCATGCCATGCTTTACTTTGTCATTTTCAGGTCCTGTAGCATGTAGTTTTGTTGCTCCGAAGAGGGCTACCTGATCTGAAATTCCAGACAAGTGGTGATTTCACTAAGTCTGAGATCTGTTTGTCATATGCATTTTTGCCATGCTTGTTTGAACCTGTTAATGGATGAATTGGCTGTAGCTCAGTGCTAGACTTTTGTTAAGCATCTTGTATTCATCCCTGCCATATATTTTGTTGTCATGTTTGGGTGCTGTAGCATGTTCATCTCATTGCATTTAAATGCCTACTTGCTAAAAATCGCAGACCGGTGTCATTTTTGAATCGCTTGCCATTTCCAAACCGTAACTCCGATTTCGGCGTTCTTTATATCGTTTTCAAGCGATTTCATCTCATCTTTCCAGTGGAACACTTGGAATTCCAAGTTGAGGCCAGGTTCATGCATATCCTGTCATATCTTGCATTTTGCATCCGGCATCGCATCCCGCATAGCATATCATCTTTGCATTGTGTTGTTTGAGTTTGCACGTGGTTGATTGTATCCTTGTTGCTTGTTTGTCTTGTTTGGGTAGAGCCGGGAGACGAGTTCGCTAACAAGGAGCCCGTTGAGTTTGCTTTCGAGGATCCAGTCAACTCTGACAACTGTGCAGGCAAGATGATCACACCCTCGAAATCACTACTATCTTTGCTATGCTAGTTTGCTCGCTCTTTTGCTATGCCAATGCTACGATGGCTACCACTTGCTTGCAAGCCTCCCAAATTTCCCTGTCAAACCTCTAACCCACCATTTTCCTAGCAAACCATTGATTGGCTATGTTACCGCTTTGCTCAGCCCCTCTTATAGCGTTGCTAGTTGCAGGTGAAGATTGGAGGCCGTTCCTTGTTGGAACATCATTTATTTACTTGTTGGGATATCATTATATTGCCATGTTATCTTAATGCATCTATATACTTGGTAAAGGGTGGAAGGCTCGGCCTCTCGCCTAGTGTTTTGTTCCACTCTTGCCGCCCTAGTTTCCGTCATATCGGTGTTATGTTCCCGGATTTTGCGTTCCTTACGCGGTTGGGTTATAATGGGAACCCCTTGATATTTCGCCTTGATTAAAGCTTTTCCAGCAATGCCCAACACTGGTCTTACCATTTGCCACCTAGCCTCTTTTTCCCTTGGGTTTCTGGAACCCGAGGGTCATCTTATTTTAAACCCCCCCGGGCCAGTGCTCCTCTGAGTGTTGGTACAAATAGAGCCACTTGCAGCGCCACCTCGGGGCAACTTGAGGGTTGGTTTTAGTTGTACATAGTGTTCATCTGAGTGTGCCCTGAGAAAGAGATATGTGCAGCTCCTATCGGGATTTGTCGGCACATTCGGGCGGTGTTGCTGGATTTGTTTTAACCTGTCGAAGTGTCTTGAGTAACCGAGATACCGAGTCTGATCGGAACGTCTTGGGAGGAGGTCTATTCCTTCGTTGACCGTGAGAGCTTGTCATGGGCTAAGTTGGGACTCCCCTGCAGGGATTTGAACTTTCGAAAGCCGTGCCCGCGGTTATGGGCAGATGGGAATTTGTTAATGTCCGGTTGTAGATAACTTGAACCTTAATTAATTAAAATGAATCAACTGAGTGTGTTACCGTGATGGCCCCTTCTCGGCGGAGTCCGGGAAGTGGACACGGTGTTGGAGTAATGTTTGCGCAGGTTGCTCTCTAGTTTCTCGCTCGCGCTTTGCCTCCTCTTCTCGCTCTCTTCTGCGTATAAGTTAGCCACCATATTTTGCTAGTCGCTTGCTGCAGCTCCACTCATATTTACCTTGCCTTACCTATAAGCTTAAATAGTCTTGATCGCGAGGGTGCGAGATTGCTGAGTCCCTGTGGCTCATAGATTACTATTACACCAGATGCAGGGCCTGATGATTCCGCTCCAGGAGACGCGTACGAGCTCAAGTGGGAGTTCGACGAGGACTCTCAACGTTACTATGTTTCCTTCCCCGATGATCAGTAGTGGTGCCCAGTTGGGGGTGATTGGGACCGTGTCGCATGTTGGGTTATCTTTTATTTTGGCGCCGTAGTCGGGCCATGAGTGTTTGGATGATGTAATGTTATTTATGTACTTGATTGACGTGGCGAGTGTAAGCCAACTATTGTTATCTCCCCTTTATTATTCATATTACATGGGATATTATGAAGATTGCCTAACTTGCAACATATGCCTTCAATGCGATTATGTCTGTAAGTCGTGCCTCGACACGTGGGAGCTATAGTCGCATCGAGGGTGTTACAAGTTGGTAATCAGAGCCTTCCCCGACCTTAGGAGCCCCATTGCTTGATCGTTTTTAGCGGCCGAGTTGTGTCTAGAAAAATGTTTTGAGTCATTTAGGAATTATATATCGGAGAGTTTAGGAATTCTTTTACTTCCCAGTCTCCTCGTCGCTCTGGTAAGGCATCCCGACGTAGAGTTCTGACTCTTCTCTCCTCAAATTTCACTAAATTTCTTTAGGATCACGCGGGTATCTTGGAATCGTTCCGATGGTTTTATGATGAGAACATTGTCTTGGTGCCTCCTATCAGGGGTTTAGTGGAAGTGTCCCGGGGAGTTGAGCTCTGAGGTGTTGTCATCATAATTTTATCGTTGCAGTTCTGGAATACCTGAGTATAGTACGCCGACATCGAAAATCTTTTTTATGCAGTTCGTTGGTGAGATAACCTCGACGCCACCCAGTACTGGGGCGGCAGTTCGGGAGTATCGCTATAACTTGTATAACAGATGCTTTTCGAAGGTTGAGGTAGATGGTTTCCGAAGGTTTCTTGGTTATGTGTTGAAGGATGGATACAGCTGGATGTAGGATTTGCTAGTTTGGGTGAGATATTATGCTTCCCCTGTATCCCCAACACCTGATTGCATAACCGGAAAGGTTCGGGAGTTTCATAGGTGGGAATTCTAGTAGCTCTAGTTCTTCTTCCACGGATATTGGTTTGAGATTGGGATTTCTTACCGATTATTCGTTCTTGATCCGTACCTTGTTAATTTATTTCTCTACCTTAATTCTACGTGGCTTCTCAATTTATGGATATGTGACCATTTCAAGAGGAATGCATTCATTCATTTTGTTCGGATGTGAAGACTATATGTTGCAATTTTCATTCCGTTGGATTCAGCTTCAATATTTGTCTGTCAATGTGCTAATGGTGGTCAACCTCTTCAGGATGGCTCCTCCAACGCGCACGACTCCGAATCCTGATCCGCCTCCACCTCCACCTCCTTCGGAGGCATGGCATGTTGTGATGGCCGCAACCAATGCAAACACATAGTTGATCATGCAAATTCTTCAAGAGCGCAATCAAGGCAACCAAGGGAATCAAGGCAGCAATCAGAATCACTTTGCTACACTCAACCAGTTCCTTGCTAACGGGCCAAAGACTTTCAGCAATTGTGTTGAGGCAACCGATGTTGACGATTGGCTTGTGGATCTGTGCAAGCATTTCGAGTGCAGTAACGTCAGGCCTGAGGACTTTGTTAAGTTCGCTTCCTTCCAACTCAAAGATCAAGCTGCAGAATGGTTCCAGCAGTACAAGGACTCCAGAGGTGGACATGTTATCACTTGGGATGATTTCCATCGAGATTTCTGAGCTCATCATATCCCTCAGAGCGTGGTTGAAAGCAAGCGTGCGGAATTCCGCAATCTGAAGCAAGGCTCTTTGTTTGTCTATGACTATAACAAGTTGTTCCAGAAGCTTGCCCGCTTTGCCAAGCAGGACGTCCCTGATGAGAAGAGCATGATATATCAGTTCAGGGGTGGTCTCAGAGTAGAAATTAAGCTAGCCCTTGTTCTCTTTGAGCCCTTGAGATACGATGAGTTCTACAACATGGCACTTAAGCAAGAGGCTGCTCAGTTGAAGTGTGATGCTTCCAAGAAGCGAATCAGAGATATTACTCCTTCTTCCTCTACTCAAGTGGCCAAGCAGCAGAAGTATTGGCTTCCTCCTCCTCCGTTCCGTCAGCCGTTTCAGCAGAAGAGCAAAGGTGGCAGTGGTTCTTCCCACCCACCCAACCCTGGCTTTCAGAACAAGACTTCGTCTCAAGCTCCAAGATCGAGTGCTCCGTATCACCGTCCGCTTTCAGAGGTCACGTGCAACAAGTGCCAACAGAAGGGTCACTATGCCAACAAGTGTTTCAACCAGAGACATCTTCCTCCTCCTCCTCCTGTCAGACCGACAAGTACAGCTGTGGTCAAACATAACCCCAAGCACGCCAAGGTCAATTTGCTGAATGCAGCTCAGGCAGAGGACTCACCAGATGTGATCATGGGTAACCTTCCTATTAATGATGTTCCTGCAAAAGTTCTTTTTGACACTGGTGCATCGCTTTCTTTTATTTCAACTCCATTTGTGGCCAAGCATGATTTTGTGACCGAAAGGATTCCTGTTCCATTGAAGATTGTGTCTCTGGGCAAGCAAATGACTTCTAACAATTGCGTCCCGGATGTCTCTATCACGTTGGGCGATTACAAGTTTCTCTCTTCTCTGGTGGTTCTTGGCAACTCGGATATTGATCTTATTCTCGGAATGGATTGACTTTCTAAGCATAAGGCACATCTTGATTGTGCTGCCAGGCAGATTCAATTGACTCATTCGTCTGAGGATGTAATTGTCTTTGCCGCTCGGGATAATATCATCCGTCTATTTTCTCTCAATGAGAAGGGTGAACTGGATGCCATCTCTCAAATTCCAGTCGTTTGCGAATATCAAGACGTCTTTCCAGAAGAGCTTCCAGGAATGCCTCCGCACCGGCCAGTTGAATTCGTTATTGATCTTGAGCCTGGTACGGAACCTGTGTGCAAGCATCCTTACAAGCTCGGACCTGAAGAGTTGAAGGAGCTGAAGAAGCAACTCGATATTCAAGAGAAAATGGGTCTCATCCGGCCTAGTTCTTCTCCGTGGGGTTGTGGTGTTCTTTTTGTGAAGAAGAAGGATGGAATGGACCGACTTTGTGTTGATTACCGTCCAGTGAACAAGAAGACCATCAAGAACAAATACCCACTTCCCAACATCAATGAGCTATTCGAACAACTCAAAGGTGCCCAAGTATTCTCCAAGCTTGATCTCCGTATGGGTTATCATCAGATTCGAATCCGTGAGCAAGATATTCCCAAGACGGCTTTCAGGACAAGCTTTGGTTCATATGAATACACTGTCATGTCTTTTGGCCTCGCCAACGCTCCTCCGACGTTCTCTCGCATGATGAATTTCATCTTCAATGCCTACACCAATGATTTTGTTTTGGTCTATCACAACGACATTCTAGTTTTCTCGAAGAATAAGGAAGATCATGCCAAGCACTTGCGTTTGGTTCTTGATAAGCTCAGAGAACACAAGTTCTACGCCAAGTTCTCCAAGTGTGAATTTTGGCTCGATGAGGTTCTTTATCTTGGTCATATCATCTCTACCAAGGGCATTGCCGCGAATCCCGAGAAGGTGTCTGCAATTGTGAATTGGGAACCTCCTCAGAACGTGAAGCAACTCCGCAGTTTTCTCGGTCTCGCAAGCTATTGCCGAAGATTCGTTGAAAACTTTTCTAAGATCGCGAAGCCTCTCTCAAATCTTCTTTAGAAGCACGTCAAGTATGTTTGGTCTCCGGAGTGTGACATTGCTTTCAACACTTTGAAAGAGAAATTGATCACTGCTCTAGTTCTGACTCCACCTGATGAATCCAAGCCGTACGAGGTCTTTTGTGATGCCTCTCTCCAAGGTCTTGGCGCAGTATTGATGCAAGAGAAGAAAGTTGTTGCTTATACATCTCGCCAGTTGAAGCCTAATGAGAAGAACTACCCCACTCATGATCTCGAGTTGGCGGCAGTTGTGCATGCTCTTTTGACTTGGAGACATCTTCTATTGGGAAGAAAAGTGGACATTTTCACTGATCACAAGAGTCTCAAGTACATCTGCACTCAGCCTAATCTCAACCTCAGGCAAACTCGATGGGTCGAAATGATTCAAGAGTATAATCCGAGTATCGAGTATACTCCAGGCAAGGCCAATGTGATTGCTGACGCTTTGAGCAGGAAAGCGTACTGCAACAGTCTGATTCTTAAGCCTTATCAACCCGAGCTTTGTGAAGCTTTCCGCAAACATAATCTGCAAGTTGTTCCTCAAGGTTTCCTCGCCAACCTTCAAGTCTCTCCTACCTTAGAAGACCAGATTCGCCAAGCCCAGCTTCTTGATGCTATGGTGAAAAAGGTGAAGATTGGGATTGCCAAGAGTCAGT
Organism: Triticum dicoccoides; assembly: GCF_002162155.2. NCBI lineage: Eukaryota > Viridiplantae > Streptophyta > Magnoliopsida > Poales > Poaceae > Triticum > Triticum dicoccoides. Next base: position 296,254,388 of record NC_041380.1, read on the forward strand.
CCAAGTACAAGTGCTACCGCCTTGATGACAAGGACACTCTTTTCTTCGAGGATCATATTGTTGTACCCAAAGGTGACCTTCATAAAGTGATCATGAATGAGGCTCACAATTCTCTCCTCTCCATCCACCCTGGGAGCACGAAGATGTATCAGGACCTCAAGCAGGCTTATTGGTGGACTCGAATGAAGCCTGAGATTGCTCAATTCGTGAATGAATGTGATGTCTGCAGAAGAGTGAAGGCAAAACACCAAAGGCCAGCAGGTCTCCTCCAGCCTCTTGCCATTCCAGAATGGAAGTTTGACCACATTGAGATGGACTTCGTGACTGGGTTTCCAAAGTCCAAGCATGGCAATGATGCTATATTCATTGTCATCGACAAACTCACCAAAGTGGCTCATTTTCTGCCTATCAAAGAGTCGATCACTGCAGCTCAATTGGCGGAACTCTATACCTCTCGGATTGTCTCTCTGCACGGTATTCCATAAGTGATCTCTTCAGACCGTGGCAGCATCTTTACCTCGAAGTTTTGGGATTCTTTTCAAAAGGCCATGGGCACCAACATCTGCTTCAGCACAGCTTTCCATCCTCAAACTAGCGGTCAAGTAGAGCGTGTCAACCAGATTCTTGAAGATATGCTCAGGGCTTGTGTGATCTTCTTCGGCATGAAGTGGGAGGATTGTCTTCCTTATGCTGAATTCTCCTACAACAACAGTTTTCAAGCAAGTTCGGGCAAGACCCCATTTGAAATTCTGTATGGCAGGAAGTGCCGTACCCCTCTCAACTGATCTGAAACCGGTGAACGTCAGCTTTTGGGTAATGACTTAATCACAGAGGCAGAAGAAATGTGCAAAGTCATTCGAGATAACCTCAAAGCGGCCCAATCCCGCCAGAAGATCTACTATGATAGTAAGCACCGTGATTTGGCTTTCGAGATCAGAGATCATGTTTACCTCCGTGTCTCTCCTATGAAAGGTACTCGTCGCTTCGGTATCAAAGGGAAGCTTGCCCCTAGATACATGGGACCTTCAAGATTGTCAGCAAAAGAGGCGACCTCGCCTATCAACTCGAGCTTCCTTCAAACTTTGCAAATGTTCATGACGTGTTCCATGTCTCTCAGCTTCGAAAGTGATTCAAGACTCCTGACCGCACCGTCAACTTCGAGGACATTCAGCTCCAAGAAGATCTCTCTTATCGTGAGCACCCAGTTTCTATTCTTGAAGAGACTGAACACAAGACTCGCAACAAGTCAATCAAATTTCTCAAAGTCAAGTGGTCACACCATTCCGACCGTGAAGCTACCTGGGAACGCGAGGATCACCTCCGTTCTGAGTACCCGGCGTTCTTTTAGTCCTAGATCTCGGGACGAGATCCTTTCGTAGTGATGAAGTGTTGTAACACCCCGGGTGTAACTTTCCCAATTTGTACTCCAACTCTTGCCGTTTCCGGCGTTAAGTTATTTTATTTCCTCGGGTTCGGGTTTTTGTCTCCGTGTGTTGTTATCGTTGTCATGCATCTCATATCATGTCATCATGTGCATTGCATTTGCATACGTGTTCGTCTCATGCATTCGAGCATTTTCCCCGTTGTCCATTTTGCATTCCGGCGCTTCGTTCTCCTCCGGTGGTCATTTCTAGATTTCTTTCGTGTGTGGGGATTAAACATTTCCGGATTGGAGCGAGACTTGCCAAGCGGCCTTGGTTTACTACCGGTAGACCGCCAGTCAAGTTTCGTATCATTTGGACTTCGTTTGATACTCCAACGGTTAACCGAGGGACCGAAAAGGCCTCTTGTGTGTTGCAGCCCAACACCCCTCCAATTTGGCCCAAAACCCACCAAACTCTGCTCCATCATCTATATCGTTTGATCACGATCGCGTGGCCGAAAACCGCATCTCATTTGGACTCTCCTAGCTCCCTCTATGCCTATAAATAGACCCCTTCCCCGAAATTCGGATCCCCCCTCGTCCAAACCCTAGAAATCGCCTCCGCGCCGGCCGGACACGTCCGTCCGGGCCGGACACGTCCGCCGCTGCGCCCCAGCCTACCGCCGCCTGCCACCTGTCGCGCTGTCACCCGCGCCCGCTCCAGCCCGCTCCGGCCCGGGGAGAGCCCCCGCGGCCCATCCCGCCGCCGCCGCCGCACGGGAGCAGCCCGCCCGCGGTCGCCTCGCCGCGCCGCCTCCGTCGTTCCCCGCGCCACCGCCCGGACTTGAACGGCGCCCGCGCCGGCCAGAGCAGCCCGCTCGCCGGCGTGCACTTCCTCCGCCGCGGTCGGTCCGCGCCCCGCCGCCCGAGGAGCCGCCCCTCGTCGTCGGCCGCCGTCTCCGCCGCCCCTCGCCTCCTTACCGCCGAATCCGGCCACCTCCCGGCGTACCGGAGCTCCGGCGAACAATGTCTCCAGCGACCTCGTTTTCCGCGCACGATCTGGATCTGGATCTGATCTTGAGGTTGACCTATTTTTTGCCCGAAACCCTAATTTTCATGCCTACTTTGACCTATGATAACTTTTCATCTGTAGCTCCGATTTGGGCATATAGCATATCAAAAGGTTCATCTCAGAGAGCACATCATTTCATTCCATTGCATCATTTTCATTTGATCTCATCTTGATGCCTGAAATGCTGTTAGAAGAGGGCTACTTGAGTTAATTGTTAGATCTGCTACTCCGTTTAGGTTTTTGTCATTTTTGCCATGATTAATGTGTGCATGCTATGCCCATGATTTCTACATGTGTTTTGTTAAGGGTTTTGTCATCTTTCGAGAGGTGCAACCCATGTATTTTTGTGATGTGTGTGGTGACTAGTGCAAGCTTGCAAAGTGGTGCACTTGGTAAGTCTGTTTTCAAGGACTTAGTAATTTCACTAAGTCCTGGAGCTGTTTATCTGATGATGCCATATGTTCATGTTGTTTCCTAGTGATCCGTGCCTCTTTTGAGGATGATCAGTAAGGATGTTTTGTTAATATTGTAGTGCTCTATCCATCCATGTCTTTTTTAGCAATTATGGAGCACCCTAGCTTGAGTCAATCGAGCTCTACTTTTGCTACTTTGTGAATCTGGGCAGATTATCAACTTGTTTGCAATTTTGCCGATGATGTTGTAGTTGATCCGTGCATGCTATGCTATTGTTCTTGCCATGTCTAGCTTGCATTTTGTGCCTTCTTTATGGGTGTATGCTTGTCTTCCCATGACTTGCACCGTAGTGAGTGCATTGAGCTCGTAAACATGCCTACTTGAGTTATATTTCAGCATGTGTCAGTTTTGCACTAAGTCTGAAAACTGATTATGTTTTTGCTATGTTCACATGCTTGCAATTGTATTTTCTGATCCCTTTTGGCTCAAGGTCACTAAGGGACTTTTGTTAAGCTCTTTGAGTAGCTCCATGCCATGCTTTACTTTGTCATGTTCAGGTCCTGTAGCATGTAGTTTTGTTGCTCCGAAGAGGGCTACCTGATCTGAAATTCCAGACAAGTGTTGATTTCACTAAGTCTGAGATCTGTTTGTCATATGCATTTTTGCCATGCTTGTTTGAACCTGTTAATGGATGAATTGGCCGTAGATTAGTGCTAGACTTTTGTTAAGCATCTTTTATGCATCCCTGCCATGTATTTTGTTGTCATGTTTGGGTGCTGTAGCATGTTCATCTCATTGCATTTAGATGCCTACTTGCTAAAAATCGCAGACCGGTGTCATTTTTGAATCGCTTGCCATTTCCAAACCGTAACTCCGATTCCGGCGTTCTTTATATCGTTTTCAAGCGATTTCATCTCATCTTTCCAGTGGAACATTTGGAATTCCAAGTTGAGGCCAGGTTCATGCATATCCTGTCATATCTTGCATTTTGCATCCCGCATCGCATCCCACATAACATATCATCTTTGCATTGTGTTGTTTGAGTTTGCACGTGGTTGATTGTATCCTTGTTGCTTGTTTGTCTTATTTGGGTAGAGCCGGGAGACGAGTTCGCTAACGAGGAGCCCGTTGAGTTTGCTTTCGAGGATCCAGTCAACTCTGACAACTGTGCAGGCAAGATGATCATACCCTCGAAATCACTACTATCTTTGCTATGCTAGTTTGCTCGCTCTTTTGCTATGCCAATGCTACGATGCCTACCACTTGCTTGCAAGCCTCCCAAATTGCCCTGTCAAACCTCTAACCCACCATTTTCCTAGCAAACCGTTGATTGGCTATATTACCGCTTTGCTCAGCCCCTCTTATAGCGTTGCTAGTTGCAGGTGAAGATTGGAGGCCGTTCCTTGTTGGAACATCATTTATTTACTTGTTGGGATATCATTATATTGCCATGTTATCTTAATGCATCTATATACTTGGTAAAGGGTGGAAGGCTCGGCCTCTCTCCTAGTGTTTTGTTCCACTCTTGCCGCCCTAGTTTCCGTCATATCGGTGTTATGTTCCCGGATTTTGCGTTCCTTACGCGGTTGGGTTATAATGGGAACCCCTTGATATTTCGCCTTGATTAAAGCTTTTCCAGCAATGCCCAACACTGGTCTTACCATTTGCCACCTAGCCTCTTTTTCCCTTGGGTTTCCGGAGCCCGAGGGTCATCTTATTTTAAACCCCCCCGGGCGAGTGCTCCTCTGAGTGTTGGTCCAAATAGAGCCACTTGCAGCGCCACCTCGAGGCAACTTGAGGGTTGGTTTTAGTTGTACGTAGTGTTCATTTGAGTGTGCCCTGAGAAAGAGATATGTGCAGCTCCTATCGGGATTTGTCGGCACATTCGGGCGGTGTTGCTGGATTTGTTTTAACCTGTCGAAGTGTCTTGAGTAACCGAGATACCGAGTCTGATCGGAACATCTTGGGAGGAGGTCTATTCCTTCATTGACCGTGAGAGCTTGTCATGGGCTAAGTTGGGACTCCCCTGCAGGGATTTGAACTTTCGAAAGCCGTGCCCGCGGTTATGGGCAGATGGGAATTTGTTAATGTCCGGTTGTAGATAACTTGAACCTTAATTAATCAAAATGAATCAACTGAGTGTGTTACCGTGATGGCCCCTTCTCGGCGGAGTCCGGGAAGTGGACACGGTGTTGGAGTAATGTTTGCGCAGGTTGCTCTCTAGTTTCTCGCTCGCGCTTTGCCTCCTCTTCTCGCTCTCTTCTGCGTATAAGTTAGCCACCATATTTTGCTAGTCGCTTGCTGCAGCTCCACTCATATTTACCTTGCCTTACATATAAGCTTAAATAGTCTTGATCGCGAGGGTGCGAGATTGCTGAGTCCCTGTGGCTCACAGATTACTTTTACACCAGATGCAGGGCCTGATGATTCCGCTCCAGGAGACGCGTACGAGCTCAAGTGGGAGTTCGACGAGGACTCTCGATGTTACTATGTTTCCTTCCCTGATGGTCAGTAGTGGTGCCCAGTTGGGGGTGATTAGGACCGTGTCGCATGTTGGGTTATCTTTTATTTTGGCGCCGTAGTCGGGCCATGAGTGTTTGGATGATGTAATGTTATTTATGATTGACGTGGCGAGTGTAAGCCAACTATTGTTATCTCCCCTTTATTATTCATATTACATGGGATGTTGTGAAGATTGCCTAACTTGCGACATATGCCTTCAATGCGATTATGTCTCTAAGTCGTGCCTCAACACGTGGGAGCTATAGTCGCATCGAGGGTGTTACAACCTATAATAGCCTCTGGACAAAATTTGTGAAGTAGCATCTTGTATATTTCGTCCAAGACTTCATGCACTCATTACGGTGGCTTCAAAGTCCTGAAATCATCACTTGAAACTCCGTTCTTGTTTCCCTGCGCATGCCATCATCTCCATGCTTGTTCTTGCTCCAATGTTCATCCTTCTCCAAGCTAGGCCCTTCATTTGTAAGAAAAACAAATGTATCCAATTTAGGCAGCATCATATTCTCATGAACATTAGAATCATTACCAAGAAATGAAAGTACCTGGCAATTTAATTGGTGTGCATGAGCTCTAGTAATTGGTCTAGTATGTATAGTAGCAGGAGATGTGGGTGTAACAATGGTATTGATGTCCTCATCAGGAGACATGCCTCGACTACCAGCATGAAGGACTCGTATGATACCTAGGTTAACTCCTGCGACATTGGCCTCCACCCCTGGGCTGCTCGGATTGCACACACATCAGCACAACGTAAGTGGCTTCTTATGACATTTAGCTTATCAAATTCACCAAGTACTTTTATGCGTTTGGTGAACCATGTGCTTAGACATTTGATTGGTAAACTTGTGGTTTACTATTATAACATCCTTCTTTATAGCAAATCTCTAGATGACCATCCTGCACATATTTCTCAAGTTTTGAAACTTGTTTGAAATGAGATACTATATGATAATTTTGAGAAGTGCACATTTTGCATCAATAAACTTGTGTTCTTGGGTATTTTGTTTGATCTAATGACATTGAAATTGATAAAGTTAATGCTATTACAACTTTGTCCTAACCCATTAATGTGACTCAAGGTATAGTTTTCTTGGGTTAGTCGGTTTTTACCACCTTTTTTTCAATGATTTACAGTACCATTGCTTTGCATGTGCATGTGCTTTCGAAGAAATATGTGTCTTATATTTCGGGTCAATCACAAGGAAATTCTTTTCTAGATCTTAAGGACAACTTAATGCTCCATTGCTTGTTTTACCGGATTTCAACGAAATCTTTGAGATTTAATGTGATGCTACTTCAAACGGTATTGGCGGTGTTCTTATGCAAGAGCATTGACATGTAGCTTACTTCAGTGAGAAAATTCTATGGTGCTCAACTGATTTATCTCATTTATGTGGAAGAGTTCTATGTTTTGGTTCATGTTTGCAAGTTTGGAATCAATAAATTTGACTGTAGGAATTTTTCATTCATTCCAATCACGAGCCTTTTAAATACCTTAAGAGCCAACCAAAACTTAGTTGTAGACATGCGAAATTGCGGGATCTTTTAGTACAATATATGAGGGGGCGGGGTGAATAGGCTACAAGCAATTAAGGAGATTCTTTTCCAAATTTTATTTTTATGGGCAAATTTAAGCTTTTCTATGGTAGTTTGCAAAGCACCCTACACATGTAAGTCTAATATAGAGTATAGCAGCGAAAAGTAAATACTTGTAAGAGTAGAGGTATGAGTAGAGTAAAAGAAATACAAACACCGGTTGGCTCGGTGGATATTTTTTTCCTGCGGTTCTAATAATTGGCACTATCCTATTCCATGTTGATGGAGGTTTCGAACCAGGAAGGTGTTCTAAGATGACGAAGGTTAAGGTCACGAGTTCCAAGAATCAAATGATATCGTGTCATTCTGTAACCAACCAAATAAGGCTAGAAAGGAACACCAAACTATTCGATGGTATGGCTTTGCCAGTGCAAAGAGTTGTATGTTTAGCGGTGGATGAGTACAAGCAATGGGTGCTTGCTAGGCCGAAGGAGGTAGACATTAAGAGACAACATTGACTGTGGTGGGTGGTTGCGATGTCGATTGCTTTCTCATTTTGGTGCCGAAGAGTTTGTTCTTTGCGCTCATAGCTTGCAATTGACTCTCTCTCTCTCTCCTTAATGAAAATGACAGGCAACATTGGTTTTGCTTGTTCTTGAAAAAAGAAAATAACCAAATGGTATTGTGTCATTATTTAATGAGTCGACATGGGCGGCGGTTGGATCTCGCCCAGCCTACCACCTCCCTTCAGCGATCCTCCACCTCGCCACCGCTAGGGGTACTTCTTCCAATGGCGGCGCGTGGGTTACGGGCTGCGGCAGGGCAAGTTGCCCCCTTGGCAACGTCGGTGGCTCGATGGCATCGACGATGGACGGAGGGATCCGATGCTCTCGGTTGGGATGTTGTGGTCGCTGCAGCCACACGCTCAGGGCTCGCTTTCGAGCCAATGGGCTTGGGAGGGTATGTGGAGCACCGGTTGTAGCGGCTGGCGACATGGCGGTGGTGGTTGCCTGCTGCTGTGTGATTGCTAGGTGGTGGCGGCGACCGGCCAGACGACGATGGTGGCCCAGCGTGGCTGTCAATCTGGGCGCAGTGGTGCCAGCAGCTCCTGTTGGGGAACGCAATAATTTCAGAAAAATGCCTACGTACACGCAAGATCTATTTAGGAGATGCATAGCAACGAGAGGGGAGAGTGTTGTCGATGTACCCTCGTAGACCGTAAGTGGAAGCGTTATGACAACGTGGTTGATGTAGTCGTACGTCTTCACGATCCGACCGATCCTAGCACCAAAGGTACGACACCTCCGTGATCTGCACACGTTCAGCTCGGTGACGTCCCACGAACTCTAGATCCAGCTGAGTGTCGGGGGAGAGCTTCATCAGCATGACGGTGTGATGATGGTGATGATGAAGTTACCGATGCAGGGCTTTGCCTAAGCACTACAACGATATGACCGAGGTGGAAATCTATGGAGGGGGCACCACACATGGCTACGAGATCAACTTGCGTGTCTATGGGGTGCCCCCTCCCCCATATATAAAGGAGTGGAGGAGGGGAGGGCCGGCCCTCTCTATGGCGCACCCTAGGGGGAGTCCTACTCCCACCGGGAGTAGGATTCCCCCTTTCCCTAGTAGGAGTAGGAGAGAAGGCAGGGGGAGAGAGTGAGAACCCACAAGTATAGGGGATCACAACAGTTTTCGAGGGTAGAGTATTCAACCCAAATTTATTGATTCGACACAAGGGGAGCCAAAGAATATTCTCAAGTATTAGCAACTGAGTTGTCAATTCAACCACACCTGGAAACTTAATATCTGCAGCAAAGTATTTAGTAGAAAAGTAATATGATAGTAGTGGTAACAGTAGCAAAAGGTAACCGTAGTAAAAGTAATGGTTTTGGTATTTTGTAGTGATGATAGCAATAGCAACGGAAAAGTAAATAAGCGAAGAACAATATATGGAAAACTCGTAGGCAATGGATCAGTGATGGAGAATTATGCCGGATGCGGTTCATCATGTAACAGTCATAACCTAGGGTGACACAGAACTAGCTCCAGTTCATCAATGTAATGTAGGCATGTATTCCGAATATAGTCATACATGCTTATGGAAAAGAACTTGCATGACATCTTTTGTCCTACCCTCCCGTGGCAGCGGGGTCCTTATGGAAACTAAGGGATATTAAGGCCTCCTTTTAATAGAGTACCGGAACAAAGCATTAACACATAGTGAATACATGAACTGTCAGGACCCTGATTCCAAGTCACATCGTTCTAGCCGGTAACACCTCATATCACTTTGCGGCCTCACGCACGGTATTCCCACGGGTGTCGCCTTACCATGGCCCGGGACCGTTTGCGCCTTTTGGCTCACGTATATGATAGTGTCGCTAGCATCCATATGACAGAGAATCCGGGCCGACATGACTAGTCGTGAACCCAAAGTGGCATTAACTTACGGGGACAGGCATACATGAATCAACATCGAGCATGTCGGTCAGTAGCGTGTGAATCCGGGCTGTAGCACTGGGCTAACAGGACTCCGGATGTCACCGCGTGACATTTCCTTGAAGGGACAGACACAGGAACGAAGTGAATCACATGCCAGCCAGTCAAGTGTTCCGGAGCAGTAGTGCTGGGCTAGCAGGACTCCGGTGATCCGGGCTGTAGCGGACTACTATGGCTCATGGAAGCACAAGACTACATTTCCCCATAAAAGAGGCTACCAAGGATAAACAACCAGGTTGTCGGATCCCACACATACCAAGCATTTCAATCATACACACAACATGCTCAATATGTGCAGTACAACATGGCATCACAACAAGACTCTATGACTCAGAGTATTTATTCATTAGGCTCCGAGGAGCGAGATATTACAAACATGGGTCTCATGACCCAACATTCAGAGCATACAAGTCAAAGCACATGCGGAAGCTTAACTTGTCTGAGTACAGACAACTAAAAATGAAGAAGGCTGAGGAGCCTGACTATCTACCAGATCCTGCCGAGGGCACAAGATCGTAGCTGAGGTATCAAGCTAAACGTCGAGGTCCACGTGGAACTACTAGCGAGACTGACATCTCTCTGCAAAACATAAATTAAGCAAACGTGAGTACAAATGTACCCAGCAAGACTTACATCAGAACCAACTACATATGCATCAGTATCAATAAGGGGTGGTGGAGTTTGACTGTAGCAAGCCAGCTTTGACTCAGTGGCTAACCTGAACTACGACTGCAAGTAACTCTTTTAAGGTGGCGCACACGAGTCCACAAATTCACCATATCAATACACCACTATGGATCCGCTCCCGTCTCCCTACGAGAATGCCATCCATAGCACTCACGCTTATCTTGCGCATTTTAGAGTATCCACTTTCACTTGTCTATGAACTATGCAAGGGGTCCAAGTTTCCATATCCGAGGAATCCGGCTATTCGAATAGATAATGATAACCCTGCAGGGGTGTACTTCTTCACACACGCTCTCGCCACTTACCACCATGTACACGTCGTGTATCTCGGCAATCTTCAAGCGAAAGCCTGGTGAGGGAGTCGGCCACGACCTGACTAACCACACAAGTCTCTCGTCCAGGTTTATCACCTATTCGGGTTCCATCCGCAAGGAGATCCGGCCGGGGTGTCGCTTACGACCCCAAACAATGTGTACAAGGTTCCCGAGCCCACCATCCGGGTGCCACTTGGTACACCGGGGCACTGTGCCTAGTCTGTCCCAAGCCCACCTGTACCGGGTGCCACTTGGTAGACTACTAACACTACCTACAAACACCAGAAACTAGTTGCAACTCCTGGACAGAGGTCGAGTTGATTAATAAGTCGAGAGAGCTTGGAGCGCCCGGAGCCCAATGTGTGGTAGTAACTGTTCATGGATCACAGACACAGAACTCAGCTCCCGAGGACGGCTGCAATGAGACAACCCACCATGTACTCCTACATGGCCTCTCACCGCTACCTTTACCAAATCGTGTTCACATACTTAGCTCACACACAGTAGGACATGTTCATCACCATTCCAATTCATCCCCGATGAATCAGACCTGACTCAACTCTAAGCAGTAGCAAGCATGACAAACAAGCATGAATGAGTAGGCACATCAGGGCTCAAACAACTCCTACTCATGCTAGTGGGTTTCATCTATTTACTGTGGCAATGACAGGTCATGCAGAGGAAAGGGGTTTAACTACCGCAACATGTAACAGTTGAATCGCTGTTGTCCTAATGCAGTAAAAGAGAGCAGGAGCGAGAGAGTGGGATTGTATCGGAATGAACAAGGGGGTTTTGCTTGCTTGGCACTTCTGAAGATAGTATAGTTCTTCATCGGTGTCATCGATCAAATTATCGGAACGTCATCTACTGAGAGGGGACAAACACCGGCAACAGAGAGGAAACACAACCAATGCAATGCAACAATATGATACATGATCATGACATGGCAATATGTTGTTGATTGAGCTAACGCAACTAGCAACAAGTTAAATGGAGTTGGTTTGAACACTAGGTTCAAATTCAAATTCAAACTATGAATTCAAATAGTGCATTATCATGTTTTGGACTAAAAAGTGAGGTTAAGTTGTTCAAACATGCATGAAAGTGCCATATTCAGATTCCTTGGATTTTTTTGATCATTTTTCATATATAATTTATATCATTTGGAGTTACGGTTGAATTTCTATGATTTTTAGAAGTTTTAACTATGTTCTGGAATTTCTAAATCATTTCTGAATAAGAAAAACCAGAAAAGCATTTACTACATCACCATGACGTCGGTGTGATGTCAGCAAGTCAACAGGGCGCGGTCCAGGTCAAACCTGACCAGTGGGACCTACTGGTCAGTGACACACCGCTGGCATGAGTCACTGACGTGTGGGGCTGGTCAAAGGCCACGTCAGTAAGGTCAAAGCTGACGCGTGGGTCCCGTGGGGTTATGACTAATCTAAGCAGAAATAAAGCTGGGGTTAATTAGGGCGTGGGGCCCATTTGTCAGTGACGGAGGAGGTTACTTAGCCCCGTCATTAGTACTAATGACGGTGCCACGTCGGCTGCCGCCGGGGATGGTCGCCGGCGAGCAAGCAGCACGGCTGAGGGCTTCGGTTTCGCGCTATAGGGCATGGATCGACGAGCGGTTTGCGGCTACGTGTTGCTGGCGCTTGCGCGCATCTGATGGAGCAACCATGGGGAGCTGCGGTGGTCTAAGGCGATGGCAGCAACGAGCTAGGCGGCGGCCGGAGTTCGGGTGCATGCGGGCATGGTGCTGCGGTGCGTGGGAGGAGGAACTGATGGGAGCTGCGGCCTCCTGGGAACATGCGGAGCACGCGAGCGTTCTCGAACATGAGCCGTCGTGGCTGTGACCACGGCTATGCCATGGCCGGCGGCGAGAAGCTTTCAGCCTCGATGGTTAACCCGGCTACGACACACGAACGGCGAGAAGAACAGGGGGAAATGGGCATGAGCTCACTGCGGTTCTGTTGGTGCAGCTGGCGAGCTCGGGGACGGGCTGTGGACGACGAATCGGCGACGGCGATCAGCGGCGCCCGAGGTAGAAGACGAGCTCGAAGGCGTCTCTTCAAGGCGTCCATGCTCGTGGGACTGGGCGTAGAGGTGCGCCGCAGCGAGGCGGTGCTCGTGGGCACGACAGAGGGGCGAGGGGGTGGCTCTGGTGACGACTACGGCAAACGGCGGCGAGGATGGCGCTCGGCCATCGCGGGAGAGGGTGAGGGAGACGAGGGAGGGAGAGAGGGGAGAGGTGCAGGGGGTGCTGGGCGTCTTCGTGGCGTGGCTGGAAGCGCCGGGTCATCGCGCTGGAGCAGGAGGTGGCGTCGTCGGCCGCGCGTGTGCAGGCACGCAGCTGCTTCTCCTCCTGGCAGGAGGAAGAAGACGGCGTTGCCCCTGTGGGCTGGGCCAGAACAGGAGTTGGGCCAGGCAGGTAAGTCAGGTAAGGCCCTGCCTTTTCTATTTTCTGTTTGTTTTGTTTTTATTTATACATTTTTCCATTGATTCAAAATTCAAAATGAATTCAAAACAGTGCCAAAACACTCTGAGATATTTTATGTTACCTCTCTGGACTATTCCAAAAGTACATAAAACATTTCAAAGCATTTGAAAATATATTCATTATATATTATGAATATATCCCCAAATTCAAATAAATTATTGATTTAGATTCAGAGACCAAATAATTCCTTAAAAATGTTCCAGAATTTTGGTTTGATATATAACTCTTGCCAAAATTCACAAAACTATTTTTAGGGCATTTTGGATTCACAGAATGCTATTTAAAGGGTGCTTGCCCCTCTTTCAATCAGATTTCTGAGGTTTCAACAATCCTCATTTCAAGTTTCAGAAATTTAAACATGATGCAAGCAAGATGCAAACACTAGGCAACACCAGAAGCTAGGGATGTGACATGAACTCCTCAAACTACGGTCATCACCGGTAAGTATCCCGATTATTGTCACATAGGGGCTAACGGATCATAACACATAATAGGTGACTATAGACTTGCAAGATAGGATCAAGAACTCTCATATATTGATGAAAACATAATAGGTTCAGATCTGAAATCATGGCACTCGGGCCCTAGTGACAAGCAATAAGCATAGCAAAGTCATAGCAACATCAATCTCAGAACATAGTGGATACTAGGGATCAAACCCTAACAAAACTAACTCGATTACATGATAGATCTCATCCAACCCATCACCGTCCAGCAAGCCTACGATGGAATTACTCATGCACGACGGTGAGCATCATTAAATTGGTGATGGTGGATGGTTGATGATGACGATGGCGATGGATTCCCCTCTCCGGAGCCCCGAACGGACTCCAGATCAGCCCTCCCGAGAGGTTTTAGGGCTTGGCGGTGGCTCCATATCGCAAAACGCGATGAATCCTTCTCTTTGATTTTTTCTCCCCGAAACCAAATATATAGAGTTGGAGTTGAGGTCGGAGGAGCTCCAGGGGGCCCACGAGGTAGGGGGCGCGCCCTAGGGGGGCAGGTGCGCCCCCCACCCTCGTGGATAGGTGGTGGGCCCCCTGGCCTTCATCTTTTGCAAGGATTTTTTACATTTTCCGAAAAGTTGTCCCGTGAAGTTTTAGGTCATTCCGAGAACTTTTGTTTCTGCACATAAATAACACCATGGTAATTCTGCTGAAAACAGCGTCAGTCCGGGTTAGTTCCATTCTAATCATGCAAGTTAGAGTCCAAAACAAGGGCAAAAGTGTTTGGAAAAGTATATACGACGGAGACGTATCAGAGAGAAGGAAGGATGGGGGCCCGCCCCCCACCCAATGCGGATTGGGCTAGGGAGGGAGCGCCCTCCTCCTTGGCCTTCCTCTCCTCTATTCCACTAAGGCCCATATACTCCCCGGGGGGTTCCGGTAACCCCCCGGTACTCCGGTAAATGCCCGAACTCACCTGGAATCATTCTGATTTCCAAACATAGGCTTCCAATATATCGATCTTTATGTCTCAACCATTCCGAGACTCCTCGTAATGTCCGTGATCATATCCGGGACTCTGAACTACCTTCGGTACATCAAAACACATAAACTCATAATACCGATCGTCACTGAACGTTAAGCGTGCGGACCCTACAGGTTTGAGAACTATGTAGACATGACGAGACTCATCTCCGGCCAATAACCAATAGCGGAACCTGGATGCTCATATTGGTTCCTACATATTCGACGAAGATCTTTATCGGTCAAACCGCATAACAACATACGTTGTTCCCTTTGTCATCGGTATGTTACTTGCCCGAGATTCGGTCATCGGTATCTCAATACCTAGTTCAATCTCGTTACCGGAAAGTACTTTTACTCATTCCATAATGCTACATCCCATAACTAACTCATTAGTTACATTGCTTGCAAGGCTTATAGTGATGTGCATTACCGAGAGGGCCCAGAGATACCTCTCCGATACACGGAGTGACAAATCCTAATCTCGATCTATGCCAACTCAACAAACACCATCGGAGACACCTGTAGATCATCTTTATAGTCACCCAATTACGTTGTGACGTTTGATAGCACACTAAGTGTTCCTCCGGTATTCGGGAGTTGCATAATCTCATAGTCATAGGAACATGTATAAGTTATGGAAAAAGCAATAGCAATAAACTAAACGATCATAGTGCTAAGCTAACAGATGGGTCAAGTCAATCACATCATTCTCTAATGATTTGATTCCGTTTATCAAACGACAACTCTTTGTCCATGGCTAGGAAACTTAACCATCTTTGATCAACGAGCTAGTCAAGTAGAGGCATACTAGTGACACTCTGTTTGTCTATGTATTCACACATGTACTAAGTTTCCGGTTAATACAATTCTAGCATGAATAATAAACATTTAATATGATATAAGGAAATATAAATAACAACTTTATTATTGCCTCTAGGGCATATTTCCTTCAGCCTCCCACTTGCACTAGAGTCAATAATCTAGATTACATTGTAATGATTCTAACACCCATGGAGTCTTGGTGCTGATCATGTTTTGCTCATGAGAGAGGCTTAGTCTATGGGTCTGCAACATTCAGATCCGTATGCATCTTGCAAATCTCTATGTCTCCCTCCTTGACTTGATCGTGGATGGAATTGAAGTGTCTCTTGATGTGCTTGGTTCTCTTGTGAAATCTGGATTCCTTTTCCAAGGAAATTGCACCAGTATTGTCACAAAAGATTTTCATTGGACCCAATGCACTAGGTATGACACCTAGATCGGATATGAACTCCTTCATCCAGACTCCTTCATTTGCTGCTTCCGAAGAAGCTATGTACTCCGCTTCACATGTAGATCCCGCCACGACGCTCTGCTTGGAACTGCACCAACTGACAGCTCCACCATTTAATAAAAATACGTATCCGGTTTGTGACTTAGAGTCATCCGGATCAGTGTCAAAGCTTGCATCGACGTAACTGTTTACGACGAGCTCTTTGTCACCTCCATAAAGGAGAAACGTATCCTTAGTCCTTTTCAGGTATATTGGGATGTTCTTGAACGCTGTCCAGTGATCCACTCCTGGATTACTTTGGTACCTCCCTACTAAACTAATAGCAAGGCACACATCAGATCTGGTACACAACATTGCATACATGATAGAACCCATGGCTGAAGCATAGGCAATGACTTTCATTTTCTCTCTATCTTCTGCAGTGGTCGGGCATTGAGTCTGACTCAACTTCACACCTTGTAACACAGGCAAGAACCCTTTCTTTGCTTGATCCATTTTGAACTTCTTCAAAACTTTATCAAGCTATGTGCTTTGTGAAAGTCCAATTAAGCGTTTTGATCTATCTCTATAAATTTTGATACCCAGTATATAAGCAGCTTCACCGAGGTCTTGCATTGAAAAATTCTTATTCAAGTATCCTTTTATGCTATTCAGAAATTCAGTATCATTTCCGATCAACAATATGTCATCTACATATAATATCAGAAATGCTACAGAGCTCCCACTCACTTTCTTGTAAATACAGGCTTCTCCAAAAGTCTGTATAAAACCATATGCTTTGATCACACTATCAAAGCCTATATTCCAACTCCGAGAGGCTTGCACCAGTCCATAAATGGATCGCTGGAGCTTGCACACTTTGTTAGCACCTTTTGGATCAACAAAACCTTCTGGTTGCATCATATACAACTCTTCTTTAAGATATCCATTTAAGGAATGCAGTTTTGACATCCATTTGCCAAATTTCATAATCATAAAATGCGGCAATTTCTAACATGATTCGGACGGACTTAATCATCGCTACGGGTGAGAAGGTCTCATCGTAGTCAACTCCTTGAAC
Organism: Triticum dicoccoides; assembly: GCF_002162155.2. Taxonomy (NCBI): domain Eukaryota; kingdom Viridiplantae; phylum Streptophyta; class Magnoliopsida; order Poales; family Poaceae; genus Triticum; species Triticum dicoccoides. Next base: position 296,271,113 of record NC_041380.1, read on the forward strand.
TTGTCAAAAACCTTTCGCAACAAGTCGAGCTTTGTAGACAGTAATATTACCGTCAGCGTGAGTCTTCTTCTTGAAGATCCATTTATTCTCTATGGCCTGCCGATCATCGTGCAAGTCAACCAAAGTCCACACTTTGTTCTCATACATGGATCCCATCTTAGATTTCATAGCCTCAAGCCATTTTGCGGAATCTGGGCTCATCATCACTTCCTCATAGTTTGTAGGTTCGTCATGGTCAAGTAACATGACCTCCAGAACAGGATTACCGTACCACTCTGGTGCGGATCTTACTCAGGTTGACCTACGAGATTCGAAAGTAACTTGATCAGAAGTTTCATGATCATCATCATTAGCTTCCTCACTTATTGGTGTAGGAATCACTGGAACTGATTTCTGTGATGAACTACTTTCCAATAAGGGAGTAGGCACAATTACCTCGTCAAGTTCTACTTTCCTCCCACTCACTTCTTTCGAGAGAAACTCCTTATCTAGAAAGGATCCATTCTTAGCAACGAATATCTTGCCTTCGGATCTGTGATAGAAGGTGTACCCAACAGTCTCCTTTGGGTATCCTATGAAGACACATTTCTCCGATTTGGGTTCAAGCTTATCCGGTTGAAGCTTTTTCACATAAGCATCGCAGCCCCAAACTTTAAGAAACGACAACTTTGGTTTCTTGCCAAACCACAATTCATAAGGTGTCGTCTCAACGGATTTTGATGGGGACCTGTTTAACGTGAATGCAGCCGTCTCTAAAGTATAACCCCAAAACGAAAGCGGTAAATCAGTGAGAGACATCATAGATCGCACCATATCTAATAAAGTGCGGTTACGAGTTCGGACACACCATTACGTTGTGGTGTTCCAGGTGGTGTGAGTTGCCAAACTATTCCGCATTGTTTCAAATGAAGACCAAACTCATAACTCAAATATTCATCTCCACGATTAGATTGTAGAAACTTAATTTTCCTGTTATGATGATTTTCCACTTCACTCAGAAATTCTTTGAACCTTTCAAATGTTTCAGACTTATGTTTCATCAAGTAGATATACCCATATCTGCTTAAATCATCTATGAAGGTAAGAAAATAACGATACCCACCGCGAGCATCAACACTCATCAGACCGCATACATCAGTATGTATTATTTCCAACAAGTTTGTTGCTCGCTCCATTGTTTCGGAGAACGGAGTTTTAGTCATCTTGCCCATGAGGCATGGTTCGCAAGCATCAAGTGATTCGTAATCAAGTGATTCCAAAAGTCCATCAGCATGGAGTTTCTTCATGTGCTTTATACCAATATGACCTAAACGGTAGTGCCCAAATAAGTTGCATTATCATTATTAAACTTATGTCTTTGGGCTCAATACTATGAACATGTGTATCACTACTATCAAGATTTAGCAAAAATAGACCACTCATCAAGGGTGCATGACCATAAAAGATACTATTCATATAAATAGAACAACCACTATTCTCTAATTTAAATGAATAACCTCTCGTATGAAACAAGATCCAGATATAATGTTCATGCTCAATGCTGGCACCAAATAACAATTATTTAGGTCTAAAACTAACCCCGAAGGTAGATGTAGAGGCAGCGTGCCGACAACGATCACATCGACTTTGGAACCATTTCCCACGCGCATCATCACCTCGTCCTTAGCCAATCTTCGCTTAATCCGTAGCCCCTGTTTCGAGTTCCAAATATTAGCAACAGAACCAGTATCAAATACCCAGGTGCTACTGTGAGCATTAGTAAGGTACACATCAATAACATGTATATCAAATATACATTTCACTTTGCCATCCTTCTTCTCCGCCAAATACTTGGTACAGTTCCGCTTCCAGTGACCAGTCCCTTTGCAGTAGAAGCACTCAGTCTCAGGCTTAGGTCCAGACTTGGGCTTCTTCACTTGAGCAGCAACTTGCTTGCCGTTCTTCTTGAAGTTCCCCTTCTTCCCTTTACCCTTTTTATTGAAACTGGTGGTCTTGTTGACCATCAACACTTGATGCTCCTTCTTGATTTCTACCTCCGCAGCCTTTAGCATTGCGAAGAGCTCGGAAATTTTCTTATCCATCCCTTGCATATTATAGTTCATCATGAAGCTCTTGTAGCTAGGTGGCAGTGATTGAAGAACTCTGTCAATGACACTATCATCAGGAAGTTTAACTCCCAGCTAAGTCAAGTGGTTGTGGTACCCAGACATTCTGAGTATATGTTCACTCATAGAACTATTCTCCTCCATTTTACAGCTGTAGAACTTATTGGAGACTTCATATCTCTCAATCTGGGCATTTGCTTGAAATATTAACTTCAACTCCTGGAACATCTCATATGATCCATGACGTTCAAAACATCGTTGAAGTCCCGGTTCTAAGCCGTAAATCATGGCACACTAAACTATCGAGTAGTCATCAGCTTTGCTCTGCCAGGTGTTCATAACATCTGGCGTTGCTCCTGCAGCGGGTTTGTCACCTAGCGGTGCTTCCAGGACGTAATTCTTCTGTGCAGTAATGAGGATAATCCTGAAGTTACGGTCCCAGTCCGTGTAATTTCTACCATCATCTTTCAACTTAGCTTTCTCTAGGAATGCATTAAAATTCAAGGGAACAACAGCACGGGCCATCTATCTACAACAACATAGACATGCAAAATACTATCAGGTACTAAGTTCATGATAAATTAAAGTTCAATTAATCAAATTACTTAAGGACTCCCACTTAGATAGACATCCCTCTAATCATCTAAGTGATCAGGTGATCCATATCAACTAAACCATATCCGATCATCACGTGATATGGAGTAGTTTTCAATGGTGAACATCACTATGTTGATCATATCTACTATATGGTTCACGCTCGACCTTTCGGTCTTAGTGTTCCGAGGCCATATCTGCATGTTCTAGGCTCGTCAAGTTTAACCCGAGTATTCTGCATGTGCAAAACTGGCTTGCACCCGTTGTATGTGAACGTAGAGCTTATCACACCCGATCATCACGTGGTGTCTCGGCACGACGAACTGTAGCAACGGTGCATACTCAGGGAGAACACTTAAACCTTGAAATTTAGTGAGAGATCATCTTATAATGCTACCGCCGAACTAAGCAAAAATAAAGATGCATAAAGGATAAACATCACATGTAATCAAAAATATCTGAGGACTAACATACTTTTGGCAAATTTTTGATTGTTCCATGCCAATATTATACAACTTTCATATACTTTTGGCAACTTTTTATACTATTTTTGAGGACTAACATACTGATCCAGTGCGCAGTGCCAGTTCCTATTTGTTACATGTTTTTTGTTTCGCAGAAATCCATATCAAACGGAGTCCAAATGGGATAAAAACTGACGGAGATTTTTTTGGAATATATGTGATTTTTGAGAAGAAGAATCAACGCGAGACGATGCCCGAGGGGCCACGAGGCAGGGGGCGTGCCCCAGGGGGTCAGGTTCACCCTAGGCCCTCGTGGCCACCCCGTAAGGTGGTTGGTGCCCTTCTTTCGCCGCAAGAAAGCCAATATCCGGATAAAAATTGTGTCTAAATTTCAGCCCAATCGGAGTTACGGATCTCCGAGAATTTAAGAAACGGTGAAAGGGAAGAATCATGAACGCAGAAACAGAGAGAGACAGAGAGACAGATCCAATCTCGGAGGGGCTCTCGCCCCTCCGCCGCCATGGAGGCCATATACCAGAGGGGAAACCCTTCTCCCATCTAGGGAGAAGGTCAAGGAAGAAGAATAAGAAGGTGGGCCCTCTCCCCCTCTCTCCCGGTGGAGCCGGAACGCCGCCGGGGCCATCATCGTGTGACGGTGATCTACACCAACACCTCTGTCATCTTCACCAACATCTTCATCACCTTCTCCCATCTATCTACAGCGGTCCACTCTCCTGCAACCCACTGTACCCTCTACTTGAACATGGTGCTTTATGCTTCAGATTATTATCCAATGATGTGTTGCCATCCTATGATGTCTGAGTAGATATTCGTTGTCCTATCGGTAATTGGTGAATTGCTATGATTGGTTTAATTTGCTTGTGGTTATGTTGCTGTGCTTTGGTGCCCATCATATGAGTGCGCGCGTGGATCACACCATAGGGTTAGTTGTATATTGATAGGACTATGTGTTGGAGGGCAAGAGTGACAGAAGCTTCAACCTAGCATAGAAATCGATGCATATGGGTTGAAGGGGGACCAATATAGAAATCGATGCATACGGGTTGAAGGGGGACCAATATATCTTAATGCTATGGTTGGGTTTTACCTTAATGAGAACGTTAGTAGTTCGATGCATACGTTTTGAAGGGGGACCAATATATCTTAATGCTATGGTTGGGTTTTACCTTAATGAAAGTTAGTAGTTGTGGATGCTTGCTAATAGTTCCAATCATAAGTGCATAGAATTCCAAGTCAGGGATGACATGCTAGCAGTGGCCTCTCCCACATAAAACTTGATATCGGTCTGGTAAAGTAGTCAATTGCTTAGGGACAATTTTGCTACTCCTACCACCACTTTTGCACACTCGCTATACTAACTTTATTGCTTATTTACCTAAAACAGCCCCTAGTTTTTATTTAGGTGCTCTTTATATTCTTGCAAACCTATCCCGTTACACCTACAAAGTACTTCTAGTTTCATAATTGTTCGAGGTAAAGCGAACATTAAGCATGCGTAGAGTTGTATCGGTGGTCGATAGAACTTGAGGGAGTATTTGTTCTACCTTTAGCTCCTCATTGGGTTCGACACTCTTACTTATCGAAAGAGGCTACAATTGATCCCCTATACTTGTGGGTTATCAATGTTGGGGAACGTAGCAGAAATTCAAAATTTTCCTACGTGTCACCAAGATCTATCTATGGAGAAACCAGCAACGAAGGGAGGGAGAGTGCATCTACATACCCTTGTAGATCGCTATGCGGAAGCGTTCAAGAGAACGGGGTTGAAGGAGTCGTACTCGTCGTGATCCAAATCACCGGAGATCCTAGTGCCGAACGGACGGCACCTCTGCGTTCAACACACGTACAGCCCGATGACGTCTCCCATGCCTTGATCCAGCAAGGAGAGAGGGAGAGGTTGAGGAAGACTCCATCCAGCAGCAGCACAACGGCGTGGTGGTGGTGGAGGAGCATGGCAATCCTGCAGGGCTTCGCCAAGCACCGCGGGAGAGGAGGAAGGAGATATGCAGGGCTGCGCCATGGAGAGGTCCAAACTCGTATGATGGCAGCCCCAAATACCTCAACTATATATAGGGGAGAGGGAGGAGGGTGCGCCCCCTCTAGGGTTCCCACCCCTAGAGGGGCGGCAGCCCTAGATGGGTTTGAGGGGGGCGGCCAAGGGGAGAGGGGGGCGCCCCCTAGGGTGGGCCTTAGGCCCATCTGAGCCTAGGGTTTCCCCTTCTCCTCCTTTGCTGCGCCTTGGGCCTTGTGGGAGGCGCACCAGCCCACTCAGGGGCTGGTCCCTTACCACTCTTGGCCCATGCAAGCCTCCGGGGCTGGTGGCCCCACTTGGTGGACCCCCGGGACCCTCCCGGTGGTCCTGGTACGTTACCGATAAACCCCAAAACTTTTCCGGTGACCAAAACAGGACTTCCCATATATAAATCTTTACCTCCGGACCATTCCGGAACTCCTCGTGACGTCCTGGATCTCATCCGGGACTCCGAACAACATTCAGTAACCACATACAAACTTCCTTTATAACCCTAGCGTCATCGAACCGTAAGTGTGTAGACCCTATGGGTTCGGGAACCATGCAGACATGACCGAGACGTTCTCCGGTCAATAACCAATAGCGGGATCTGGATACCCATGTTGGCTCCCACATGTTCCACGATGATCTCATCGGATGAACCACGATGTCGAGGATTCAATCAATCCCATATGCAATTCCCTTTGTCTATCGGTATGATACTTGCCCGAGATTCGATCGTCGGTATCCCGATACCTTGTTCAATCTCGTTACCGGCAATTCTCTTTACTTGTTCCGTAACACATCATCCCGTGAGCAACTCCTTGATCACATTGTGCACATTATGATGATGTCCTACCGAGTGGGCCCAGAGATACCTCTCCGTCACACGGAGTGACAAATCCCAGTCTCGATTCGTGCCAACCCAACAGACACTTTCGGAGATACCCATAGTGCACCTTTATAGCCACCCAGTTACGTTGTGACGTTTGGCACACCCAAAGTATTCCTACGGTATCCGGGAGTTGCACAATCTCATGGTCTAAGGAAATTATACTTGACATTAGAAAAGCTTTAGCATACGAACTACACGATCTTTGTGCTAGGCTTAGGATTGGGTCTTTTCCATCACATCATTCTCCTAATGATGTGATCCCGTTATCAACGACATCCAATGTCCATGGTCAGGAAACCGTAACCATCTATTGATCAATGAGCTAGTCAACTAGAGGCTTACTAGGGACATGGTGTTGTCTATGTATCCACACATGTATCCGAGTTTCCTATCAATACAATTCTAGCATGGATAATAAACGTTTATCATGAACAAGGAAATATAATAATAACTAATTTATTATTGCCTCTAGGGCATATTTCCAACAATCAAGACCTTTTTCTGGTGCCGTTGCCAGGGAGTTATAGCATGGGGTGAATATTCTCGTGTGTGCTTGTTTGCTTTATCACCATGTAGTTTTTATTTTGTGCTCTTGTTTTCTATCTTTAGTTATGGGTAGGAAACGCAAAATACCAAAAAAAAATTAGTTGTAGCTACTACACCAATGGTTGAAGAACCACTCAAAATCTATCACACTCCTGAAGCTTTTTACTTGGATCATCTTCGATCCCTATGTGCTCGTGCTGAAACCCTAACTAGCTTAGTTGAGGTCAAATCTTTAGATGAGCATGCTTGTTATGTGCGACACCACTTATCTCAAAAAGGGAAATTTTTACTGGACCAAATTCATCGTTTGCAATGTTATGCTTGGAATTTATGTGAAATATATGGTTTTACTTGTTGTTCTGAAGACCCTAAGAAACACCTTCCCTACCAATGTGAGTTTAGTGATAGTGGAATTGTATCTTCGTATGCTAAGGGTGTTTATAATTACTATGATGTTCAATACATTGAAGAATTTGTTGCTTTTAAGGGTGCTTATGAAATTGCTTCATTGATTGGAAAGTATGATTCTACTCTTTACAAATCTAATTTTTTTGCCATACTTACATATTGTTATGATAATTGTGCTTCTAATGCCTATGTTAAACCATATATTGAGGACTCCTCCGCTGTCCAAGAAGAGACTAATATTTTACAGGAGTCTATGGAAGAAGGAATAGATGAAACTGTGGGCTCATTGGATGAAAAAGATGATGAGGAGAGCAAAGAACAAAAGGAGGAAGAGCGGATTAGCTACCCGTGCCCACCTTCTAATGAGAGTAACTCTTCAACTCATACATTGTTTAATTTCCCTTCGAATTTACCGAAGGATGAATGCTATGATGATTGTTATGATCCCCTTCATTCTTTTGAAATATCCCTTTTTGATGATGCTTGCTATGCTTGTGGCCAAGATGCCAATATGAATTATGCTTATGGAGATGAACTTGCTATAGTTCCTTATGTTAAACATGAAATTGTTACTATTGCACCCTCGCATGATATTCCTATTATCTATTTGAATTCTTCCGACTACACTATCAGAGAAGTTTTCCCTTATTAAGGATTATATTGATGGGTTGCGTTTCACTACTACACATGATAATTTTGATAGATATAATATGCATGTGCTTGCTACTCCTACTTGCATTATTATGAGAGAGGAACCACATCTCCGCCTGTCCATGTTTCCAATATGATAAAATTGCAAGAAACTGTTTATACTATGCATTGGCCTTTACTATGTGTGCATGAATTGTTCTTTTATGACATGCCGATGCATAGGAAGAGAGTTATACTTTGTTGTTACATGATATATGTTGCTTTGTGCTCACTACTAAATGCCAAATCATTGCTAATTCAAATTGGTTTTGATATACCTTGGGATCCGGGTGGATTCATTACTTGAGCACTATATGCCTAGCTTAATGGCTTTAAAGAAAGCACTGCCAGGGAGACAACCCGGAAGTTTTAGAGAGTCATTTATTTCTATTGTGTGCTTTTATAAAGTTTAAAAATGAGAATAATGTGCCAAGAATTGCGTTTAGAATGTTTACATTGCTTGTTGGTTTGTGCGGTGCAGAACAGAAACTTTGGCTGTAGTGCATGATTTTACATTTTTTACTGGAACGTCAAATGGTTCTGAAATTTTTTGCACTGTCTTTCTGTGCATTTTTCTATTTTTCCTAAATTTTCATAATTTTGGAGTACCAGAAGTATGGTGAATGTTCAGATTGCTACAGACTGTCTTGTTTAAGACAGATTCTGTTTTTGATGCATAGTTTGCTTGTTTTGATGAAAGTATCGATTTCTATCATTGGATTAAGCCATGGAGAAGTTATATTACAGTAGCTACAATGCAAAAACAAAATATGAGTTGGTTTGCAGCAGTACTTAGAGTAGTGATTTGCTTTATTATACTAATGGATCTTACCGAGCTTTTTGTTGAGTTTTGTGTGGATGAAGTGTTCGAAGATCGAGGAGGTCTCGATGTGAGGAGAAGGAGGAGAGGCAAGAGCTCAAGCTTGGGGATGCCCAAGGCACCCCAAGTAAATATTCAAGGACACTCAAGCGTCTAAGCTTGGGGATGCCTCGGAAGGCATCCCATCTTTCTTCAACAAGTATCGGTATGTTTGCGGATTCGTTTCGTTCATGTGATATGTGCAAATCTTGGAGCGTCTTTTGCATTTAGTTTTGACTTTTATTTGATGCACCATGCTGGTATGAGATAGTCCATGGTTTATATATAGAATTCTCTTTGCACTTCACTTATATTTTTTGAGTATGGCTTTATAGAATGCCTCATGTGCTTCACTTATATCATTTGAAGTTTGGATTGCCTGTTTCACTTCACATAGAAAACCACCATTTGTAGAATGCTCTTTTGCTTCACTTATATTTGTTAGAGCGTGGGCATACCTTTTGTATAAAGAATTAAACTCTCTTGCTTCACTTATATCTATTTAGAGAGATGACAGGAATTGGTCATTCACATGGTTAGTCATAAAATCCTACATAAAACTTGTAGATCACTGAATATGATATGTTTGATTCCTTGTAATAGTTTTGTGATCTAAAGATGGTGATATTAGAGTCATGCTAGTGGGTAGTTTTGGATTGTAGAAATACTTGTGTTGAAGTTTGTGATTCCCGTAGCATGCACGTATGGTGAACTGTTATGTAACAAAGTTGGAGCATGAGGTATTTATTGATTGTCTTCCTTATGAGTGGCGGTCGGGGATGAGCGATGGTATTTTCCTACCAATCTATACCCCTAGGAGCATGCGCGTAGTACTTTGTTTCGATGACTAATAGCTTTGTGCAATAAGTATGTGAGTTCTTTATGACTAATGTTGAGTCCATGGATTATACGCACTCTCACCCTTCCATCATTGCTAGCCTCTTCGGTACCGTGCATTGCCCTTTCTCACCTCGAGAGTTGGTGCAAACTTCGCCGGTGCATCCAAACCCCGTGATACGATATGCTCTATCACACATAAGCCTCCTTATATCTTCCTCAAAACAGCCACCATACCTACCTATTATGGCATTTCCATAGCCATTCCGAGATATATTGCCATGCAACTTCCATCATCATCATATACATGACTTGAGCATTTATTGTCATATTGCTTTGCATGATCGTAATATAGCTAGCATGATGTTTTCATGGCTTGTCCGTTTTTTGATGTCATTGCTACGCTAGATCATTGCACATCCCGGTACACTGCCGAAGGCATTCATATAGAGTCATATTTTGTTCTAGTATCGAGTTGTAATGTTGAGTTGTAAGTAAATAAAAGTGTGAT
>NC_041380.1:296281344-296285234 GCF_002162155.2 Triticum dicoccoides
AGAGAGGCCAAAGAAGCCTACAAAAAAGAAAAAAAAAGAAAAAATGGGAGAAAAGAGAGAAGGGACAATGTTACTATCCTTTTACCACACTTGTGCTTCAGAGTAACACCATGTTCTTCATATAGAGAGTCTCTTGAGTTATCACTTTCATATACTACTGGGAATTTTCATTATAGAACTTGGCTTGTATATTCCAACGATGGGCTTCCTCAAATGCCCTAGGTCTTCATGAGCAAGCAAGTTGGATGCACACCCACTTAGTTTCAGTTTGAGCTTTCATACAATTATAGCCCTTAGTGCATCCGTTGCATGGCAATCCCTACTCCTCGCATTGACATCAATTGATGGGCATCTCCATAGCCCGTTGATTAGCCGCGTCGATGTGAGACTTTATCCTTTGTGTCTTCTCCACACAACCTCCATCATCATATTCTATTCCACATATAGTGCTATACCCATGGCTCACGCTCATGTATTGCGTGAAAGTTGAAATGGTTTGAGAACATCAAAAGTATGAAACAATTGCTTGGCTTGTCATCAGGGTTGTGCATGATTTGAATGCTTTGTGTGGTGAATATGGAGCATAGCCAGACCATATGATTTTGTAGGGATAACTTTCTTTGGCCATGTTATTTTGAATGACATGATTGCTTTATTAGTATGCTTGAAGTATTATTGTCTTAATGTCACATGATAGACTATTGCTTTGAATCACTCGTGTCTTAATATTTATGCCATGATTAGATTACATGATCAAGATTATGCTAGGTAGCTGTCGGATTTCGGGTTCCGGCTGACCCTTCAGGTTCGAACACTAGGGTGCGCGCGGAGATTTCGCCTTCTACCTACCTGCACCCCTCCGCCTCGCTAAGATCTAAGCTATGGAAAGAACAGCATAAGAGACACAGGGTTTATACTAGTTCGGGCCACCGTTGTGGTGTAATACCCTACTCCAGTGTGTGGTGTGGTGGATTGCCTCTTGGGCTGATGATGATGGGCAATACAAGGAAGAACAACCTCGCGAGGGTCTGTTCTTGGCTGGGGGGATGAACTGCTAGGAGGAGTTCAGTCGCCCTTCTCTCTCTCTGTGTGTGTGTGTGTGTGTGTGTGTGTGTGTGTGATGCTACTCGATCCGATCCTAGCTAGTTTCTCTCTTGGCTTCTAGATTCTCCCTTCTTGATTGCCCCCCTACCCTGGGGGTGGCTAGTCCTATTTATAGGCAAAGGCCCTGGGCCTCTTCCCAAATATTGAGCGGGAAGGGCGCCAACAATTGGCCATTTTGAAGGGGAACATCTGGTACACTTATCCTGACTAAAGTAGGTCCTCGCCTGCCAAAGGCTCTGGTGGTGACGCTGGCTTGGGCTCCACAATGACTTCCTCCCTGCCGTTGGACTGGTCTTGGTCTCGTTGCACCGAAACGGGTGCCTTTACTTGATGCTCTCGCCTGCGCTTGCTCCCTTTGCACCAAAGAGGAAAGGAGGACACTGCGCGGGCTGGCGCCCGCCTGGCACCCTTGGTCGCCATGGCTTGCGTCACGGGCACCTCGTGAGGTACCCCGCCTTGATCTCTCCGCCTCCTCGCGAGCCAGCCTGATGAGGCCGTGCCTGAGGAAGCTCCATGTTGTCCGCCGCGCGAGGCTTGGCCCCTCGCGAGGGTCTTGGGTCTGTGTTGATGAAGATGGGCCGTGCTGGGCCCCTCCTCGAGCCACGCCGCAGGCTGCAGGCAGGCAAGTCTGGGGACCCCCGTTCCCAGAACACCGACTGTAGCCCCCGGGCCCAAGGCGTGCCCGGACTTGGCCGTGCAGGGAGGCGAAAGGGCAAGAGCGAAGCGCCGCGGGCCCTAACAGCCTGCAGCCTCGGGCCCCGCGTGGCGGTTGATTGGACGTGGGCGTCTCCACTTCCCCACGGTGCCTCGGCAACTGCACGGATTGGACAAGTCCCTGCATGCAAAGTAGGTCATGATTACCTGCGATTGTGGGGGCCGACGGTTGGCCCTCGCCGGCTATAAGTACGGAGCGACGCGCGCCCTTCCAGTTCATCCCCCCTTGCTTCTCCTTCTTCTTCATGGCTCCATCGAGGAGGTTCTCGGCCGCAGAGAAGGGGAAGGCTCGCCAGGTTGAGCCTGCCTCTCCCCAGCCCAAGCGCGACCGAGGGCGCCCTCGCAAACATCCTGTGGCCTCCACGGTAGCTCCCCGCGGCCGTGGAGATGATTTCTAGCACGGTGACGGGCGGACTGCTGCGGCCGGGGGGCGCGCTTCGGTCGCGCGTTCCCCTAGGCCACGCTTTCGCGCTGCAGAGGTGCTGCCGGAGTTCGTTGTGTGGTTGGCTGAGCCAACTAGCACCCGGCTTCAACTTCCTCGCTTCCTCCTCGGCGAGCTCCCGGCCGGCGCCCCGGGCGGCCCCTAGCTTCAGGCAGACGGCTGCTGCAGCCGGGCCTCATGGGCTTCACTGGAGGTCTCCGCGGCCGGGAGCCTGGCCTTGACCTGCGGTTGGCAGACGTTTGCCCGCGCGCGTGACCTGAGCCGTCGGTGCACCCTGCACTTCAAGTTTGACGACGATGCCACCCTCTACGTGAGGGTGTTTGGGGAAGATGGTTGCCGTGCAGGGTGCTTCCCTGAGGACGACGACCGCGGCCGGGGACCCAGCCCCAGCGATGATGGAGAGGACAGCGCTCGCGTGATTGGCGGCGCTCAGGGTTCCCCAAGCTTCATTGGTTCTTCTTCAGGCGGCGACTCTTCTAGCGGTGGCCGCGGTCAGCCTCCACACCGTCGTACCTGCTTGGGAGGTGGTAGCACGTCTGCCCGCCGTCGCGCCTTGGTGAAGTGCGAGAGGGAGTCTGCCTGAGCCCCGGAGGCAGCTCGGGTCTTCCCTGCAGGCCGGTGTGAGGCAAGCTGCGCCTGATTTGTTCTTTCTTTTCCTTTTTCCTGCGTAAAAAGATAGTAGCGTGGAGCCCCGTGGGGCGTGTTTGGGTTATTGCTGTTAATCATCGCTTTGCTTCCGTTATCATGCCTTCCGGCTACGTGCCCGCGCATGGATAGTTCCCGGCCCCAGCCGTGGGAGGGGGGGGGGGGCGACCGACCCAGGCCCTGTGTTCGTGTCGCGGTGCCCGTGGGGCATGGACTGGAGGGGTGCTCCTGTAATGGACCCAGGTCGCGAAACCTTTGAACGACTAGGACGGAAACACTCACGAGGGCGCTCGACTGCCCCCCTCGCGAGGCCTTGCATAAGAGAAATCGAGGCAGGAGAGTGAAAAGTCGAAGAACCACAAGCCAAAGACGGCAACCGCTTCAATAAAACTTCGAATGAGAATGAACAAGCCAACTGCGGAAAGCAAATGAAAAAGCCGCGTCCGGCACCTAATCTAGTCTTCGACGTCTTCTCACCAGCACGGAGCTAAGTGCTGCCACTAGGCGTGGGAGGGAGCCCCAGGGCCTGAGGCCGGCGCTCCTGAGACTCCGGGACGTGTACAACCCCAACTCATTATTACGTGAGAGTGTCACGGGCGGCGAGCTTCACAGGCATTGGCCTTCTTCACAGGCTCCGGGCCTTTCTTGGGGGGAGCAGGCTTCACGGGCATTTGCTCTCTTCACAGGCTCCGGGCCTTTTCCCAAACGCGACAGCTTCACAGGCATTCGCCTTCTTCACAGGCTCTGGGCCTTTTCCAAAAAGGATAATCTTCATAGGCATTCACCTTCTTCATAGGCTCTGGGCCTTTTCCAAAAAGGATAATCTTCACAGGCATTCGCCTTCTTCACAGGCTCTGGGCCTTTTCCAAAAAGGACAATCTTCACAGGCATTCGCCTTCTTCACAGGCTCTGGGCCTTTTCCAAAAAGGATAATCTTCACAGGCATTTGCCTTCTTCACAGGCTCTGGGCCTTTTTAGGGGTAGA
>NC_041380.1:296285244-296343265 GCF_002162155.2 Triticum dicoccoides
ATCTTCACAGGCATTCGCCTTCTTCACAGGCTCTGGGCCTTTTCCAAAAAGGACAATCTTCACAGGCATTCGCCTTCTTCACAGGCTCTGGGCCTTTTCCAAAAAGGATAATCTTCACAGGCATTCGCCTTCTTCACAGGCTCTGGGCCTTTTCCAAAAAGGACAATCTTCACAGGCATTCGCCTTCTTCACAGGCTCTGGGCCTTTTCCAAAAAGGATAATCTTCACAGGCATTTGCCTTCTTCACAGGCTCTGGGCCTTTTTAGGGGTAGAACCTCCAGAGGTGCTGGATGTTCCATGCGTTCTGGACCGGCACCCCTCCTGAGTCTCCAAGCGCGCGGAGCCAGGCCTGGAAACATGAACAACCTTGAACGGGCCCTCCCACATGGGAGAGCTTGTGTAGTCCCTCCCTGGAGAGAACCGGCCTGAGCACGAGGTCGCCTACCTCGAGAGTTCTGGGGCGGATGTTGAGCGGGCAACTAGGTCAAGCACATTAGCCGCGAAGGAGTGGATTCATTCAAATAGATGCTGAGAAGGCGGACATCACTGGTCAGGCCCGAGCGACTTGGGGATGATGCAGCCCGTGGGGCGCCCCCAACAAGGTAAGCTAACAACATGAAATAAAAGGGATACATGCCGCAGGGACGGACCCATGCGGCCTGGGAATAATGCAGCCCTGGGGGGCGCTCCCAGCTGGAAATGAAACTTGAAAGATGTCACCTGATGATGTTGAGGATGAAGGAGTGTTGGCGTAGCAGACTCGGTGGGCTGCGGAAGCCGATCCTCACGAGCCCCTAGGCCCAGGGGCCTCGGGAGGCTCCGGAGGCGCTGGTGGCTCTTCGCGGACCATCTCCATCTCCACCAGGGCTGCGGAACGCCTGGCCTCTTGAGCCTCCATGATGCCCCTCATGAGGTGCTGGTACGTGGCAGCCGCGTTCGGCAAGCCGTAAGGCATGCGAACGTAGCTGTGGGGTGGACCTTCGCAGCGCCCCACTCGCAAGGGCCAGAGGCGCTCCAGAGAGGCGACTCGATTGAGCCCTGGTATGTCGATGCAGACGCGCAGCCCACCGTCCTCGCCTGGATGGGGAGCCACAACTGCTAGGCGGCGGCCGCCTTTCATGACTCTTGACTCCTGTAGCTCCTGAATGGCCTTGCTGACGAACTCCTGAGGGTCTGGCTCTCCTTGCCTTACTCCTTCTTGAGGGAAACGTGCTTCGAAACACGCCTCCATGTGGTGCCCAAGCGCCTCCCTCGTGACCTTAGCCAGGCCGGTGGCCCTCCAGGGGAGAGCCCCCGAGCCCTGCCTGAGGAGGGCGCCGGGTGTGCTTTCCTATGCGATGGAGGGAGGTTCCCCCTGGGCAGGCGCGGGCCCTGAGGGGCCTGCCTCTTGAGGGGCCAGGGCAGACGATGTCTTCTTCTTCTTGGGGGCGGTCTCGGGAAGCCTCCTGCTTCCGCGATCCGGGTCTTCCAGTGATGCGGCCTGAAAGGCTCGTTCTAGGGAACACACCGCGTCCTTCTCTTCACAGGGCACCGTGATGACTCCGCCACTTCCTGGCATCTTGAGGACGTTGTAGCCGTGGTGAGTTACAGCCATGAACTTGGCCAGCGCTGGGTACCCAAGGATGGCGTTGTACGGCAGGCGAATGTGAGCGACGTCGAAGTCGATGAGCTCGGTGCGGTAGTTGTCGCGTGCCCCGAAGGTGACAGGGAGGCGGACCTACCCAATCGGGACCGTGGAGCCGTAGGTGACTCCGGAGAAAGGCTTGGTTGGCTGAAGCTGGTTGTAGGGCACTTGGAGATTGTTGAATGTTTCCACGGACAGGACGTTGAGCCCTGCCCCGCCATCGATGAGGGTCCTGGTGACCACCACATTGCTGATGATTGGGGAACAAAGCATCGGGAGGACTTCGGCTGTGGCCACACACTTGTGCTGATCTGCTGAGCTGAACGTGATGGCGCACGCTGACCACCTGAGAGGGCGCGTGGCTTCGAGCTTGGGGAGGACTGCATTCACTTCGCGGGCGAACTGCTTGAAGATGCGTTGAGAGGCTGGGGCTTGAGCCCCGCCCAGGATGCAGGCGATCGCGCGCGGCTCCTGGAAGCCCCCAGCCCCCTCGTCCTGATGGCGGTCCTCGTTTCTCCTTGGCTGCGGCGGCAGCGGAGGGAGGCCTGCGTTGCCTTGCGGGCGATCCTCGCGAGGCTGATCCCTCCAGTCTCCCTCGCGAGGCGGGTCTTGCCAGTGATCCTCGCGAGGTCGATCGCGCCACCCTTGGCGCGGGCAGCGGTCTTCCCAGCGTCATGCGTTCCTTCCTCCTCCTTGACCGTAGCCCCGGTCACCGTGGTCGGGGCGACGGCCGATCCTTCCTTCTCGCACGGCTCGGAGCTCTTGACATTCTTTGGTGTTGTGGGTGTGGAGGTTGTGGTACACACAGTACCGACCGCCCTTGGAAGATTCGGGCTGATATCTGCCCCGCTTGGTGTCTGGTTCTGCCGCGAGCACGGCAGCCCCCTTGCGCTTCACATCCTTGGCCTTGGGCTTCTTCTCTTCTGGGTCCACGGCAGGTAGCTCGAGGAGGGAGAGACGCCCTTCCTCAGCCCTGGCGCACTTGGTTGCCAAGTTGAACAACTCCAAGGAAGTGCACAGGTCTTCATGCATCGCCAGCTCCTCCTTCATCTTGACATCGCGCACGCCGTCAGAGAAGGCTGAGATGATGGCCTCCTCGGTCACCTTGGGAATCTTGAGGTGTGCGTTGTTGAAGTGCTGGATGTATTTCTGCAGGGTCTCTCCGGGTTGTTGCTTGATGCGACGCATGTCGCTCAGGGTGGGTGGCCGGTCGCGAGTACCTTGGAAGTTGGCGATGAAGCGGGTGCGCATCTCGACCCAGGAGGAGATCGTGCCTGGAGCCAGGTTCAGGAGCCAGGTGCGGGCCCCGTCCTTGAGCGCCATGGGAAACCAGTTCGCCATGACCTTCTTGTCTCCGTTGGCAGCTTCGATGCCCAGCTCATAGAGCTGGAGGAACTCCGCAGGGTCGGCTATGCCGTCGTAACGAGGAGGCAGGTCTGGCTTGAACTTGCCGGGCCACGCGACGCTGCGTAGCTCGGTGGTGAAGGCACGACAGCCTACTGTGGCCACGGGAGGCCTTGGGTGACGGAGAGCTTGGTCTTGCATGTCCCCACGCGCTGCAGCTGGGAGCAGCGCGGGGTCTTGACGTGCGGGAGCAGGAGCATGGTCGCGACGTGCTGGAGCAGGGAGCGCCCGGGCAGCTTCTTGCAGGCAAGGGACTTCTTGGCAGCTCTGCTCTTGCCGCGCTGGCACCTGACAGAGCGGGTTCCGCCCAGGGGCCACGCGCCTTGGAGCCATGGTGCCTTCTTGAGGAGGAGGCGGCTGGGGCGCCCTCGGAGCTTCGTCGCCCGCACGGGGCGGGGTGCGGTGCAGCGGAACGGACGTCGCAGGAGAGCCCCCTGTGGCGCGGACAAGCTCGGCGACGCGGTCGAGCCATTCTTCGTAGACGTCGTCGACGGGATGGTAGCGCAGGAGCTCGTTTGCCGCGATGAGCGCAGCTCGAGCCTCCATGGGTGCGCGGAGCGTGCAGGACGAAGAACCAGCTGGGGTGAGCGAGGGAGTAGCGGTGCGGCCGTCTTGCCGCACGGACGGATGCTGAGACAATGCTTGCTGCTCGTTCCCCGCTGGGCCGGTGGCGGCGTTGACGGCAGGTGACGAGGAACAGCGAGGACGCCTGCCGACAAGAGCCGTCTGGGCGACGCGAGAAGCGAGAGCGGCCCGGCGCTCGGCGCGGGCCCGACGAGTGTCAGACATGGACGCGATGGTCGGAGGAGAACGGGGTGGTGGAAGACGAATTCCGGCGCACCCCTACCTGGTGCGCCAAATGTCGGATTTCAGGTTCCGGATGACCCTTGAGGTTCGAACACTAGGGTGCGCGCGGAGATTTTGCCTTCTACTTACATGCACCCCTCCGCCTCGCTAAGATCTAAGCTATGGAAAGAACAACATAAGAGACACAGGGTTTATACTGGTTCAGGCCACCATTGTGGTGTAATACCCTACTCCAGTGTGTGGTGTGGTGGATTGCCTCTTGGGCTGATGATGATGAGCAATACAAGGAAGAACAGCCTTGCGAGGGTCTATTCTTGGCTGGGGGGATAAACTGCTAGGAGGAGTTCAGTCGCCCTTCTCTCTCTCTGTGTGTGTGATGCTACTCGATCCGATCCTAGCTAGTTTCTCTCTTGGCTTCTAGATTCTCCCTTCTTGATTGCCCCCCTACCCTGGGGGTGGCTAGTCCTATTTATAGGCAAAGGCCCTGGGCCTCTTCCCAAATATTGAGCGGGAAGGGCGCCAACAATTGGCCATTTTGAAGGGGAACATCTGGTACACTTGTCCTGACTAAAGTTGGTCCTCGCCTGTCAAAGGCTCTGGTGGTGACGCTGGCTTGGGCTCCACAATGACTTCCTCCCTGCCGTTGGACTGGTCTTGGTCTCGTTGCACCGAAACGGGTGCCTTTACTTGATGCTCTTGGCTCCGCTTGCTCCCTTTGCACCAAAGAGGAAAGGAGGACACTGCGCGGGCTGGCGCCTGCCTGGCGCCCTTGGTCGTCATGGCTTGCGTCACGGGCACCTCGTGAGGTACCCCGCCTTGATCTCTCCGCCTCCTCGTGAGCCAGCCTGATGAGGCCGTGCCTGAGGAAGCTCTGTGTCGTCCGCCCCGCGAGGCTTGGCCCCTCGCGAGGGTCTTGGGTCTATGTTGATGAAGATGGGTCGTGCTGGGCCCCTCCTCGAGCCACGCCGCAGGCCACAGGCAGCCAAGTCTGGGGACCCCCGTTCCCAGAACGCCGACAGTAGCATTCCACATCAAAAATTATTTTTTTATCATTTACCTACTCGAGCACGAGCAGGAATTAAGCTTGGGGATGCTGATACATCTCCGTCGTATCTATAATTTTTGATTGTTCCATGCCAATATTATACAACTTTCATATACTTTTGGCAACTTTTTATACTATTTTTGAGGACTAACATACTGATCCAGTGCCTAGTGCCAGTTCCTGTTTGTTGCATGTTTTTTGTTTCACAGAAAATCCATATCAAACAAAGTCCGAATGGGATAAAAACTGACGGAGATTTTTTTGGAATATATGTGATTTTTGAGAAGAAGAATCAATGCGAGACGATGCCCGAGGGGGCCACGAGGAAGGGGGCGCGCCCTGGGCCCTCGTGGCCACCCCGTAAGGTGGTTGGTGCCCTTCTTTCGCCGTAAGAAAGCCAATATCCGGCTAAAAATCGTGTCCAAATTTCAGCCCAATCGGAGTTACGGATCTCCAGGAATTTAAGAAACGGTGAAAGGGTAGAATCAGGAATGCAGAAACAGAGAGAGACAGAGAGACAAATCCAGTCTCGGAGGGGCTCTCGCCCCTCCGTCGCCATGGAGGCCATGGACTAGAGGGGAAACCCTTCTCTCATCTAGGGAGAAGGTCAAGGAATAATAAGAAGAAGGTGGGCCCTCTCCCCCTCTCTCCCGATGGCACTGGAACGCCGTCGAGGCCATCGTTGTGTGATGGCGATCTAGACCAACACCTCCGTCATCTTCACCAACATATTCATCACCTTCCCCCATCTATCTACAGCGGTCCACTCTCCCGCAACCCACTGTACCCTCTACTTAAAAATGGTGCTTTATGCTTCATATTATTATCCAATGATGTGTTACCATCCTATGATGTCTGAGTAGATTTTCGTTGTCCTATCGGTAATTGGTGAATTGCTATGATTGGTTTAATTTGCTTGTGGTTATGTTGTTGTCCTTTGGTGCCCATCATATGAGCGCGCGTGTGGATCACACCATAGGGTTAGTTGTATATTGATAGGACTATGTATTGGAGGGTAAGAGTGAGAGAAGCTTCAACCTAGCATAGAAATTGATGCATACGGGTTGAAGGGGGACCAATATATCTTAATGCTAAGGTTGGGTTTTACCTTAATGAATGTTAGTAGTTGCGGATGCTTGCTAGTAGTTCCAATCAAAAATGCATAGAATTCCAAGTCAGGGATGACATGCTAGCAGTGGCCTCTCCCACATAAAACTTGCTATCGGTCTGGTAAAGTAGTCAATTCCTTAGGGACAATTTCGCATCTCCTACCACCACTTTTCCACACTCGCTATACTGACTTTATTGCTTCTTTACCTAAAACAGCCCCTAGTTTTTATTTACGTGCTCTTTATATTCTTGCAAACCTCTCCCGTTACACCTACAAAGTACTTCTAGTTTCATACTTGTTCTCGGTAAAGCGAACGTTAAGCGTGCGTATAGTTGTATCGGTGGTCGATAGAACTTGAGGGAATATTTGTTCTACCTTTAGCTCCTCGTTGGGTTCGACACTCTTACTTATCTAAAGAGGCAACAATTGATACCCTATACTTGTGGGTTATTAGTGATGCATATAAACGAGAGGGGAGAGTGTTTTCTACGTACCCTCGTAGACCGTAAGCGGAAGCGTTATGACAACGCGGTTGATGTAGTCGTATGTCTTCACGATCCGACCGATCCTAGCACCGGAGGTACGACACCTCCACGATCTGCACACGTTCAGCTCGATGATGTCCCACGAACTCTAGATCCAGCTAAGTGTCGGGGGAGAGCTTCGTCAGCATGACGGCGTGATGACGGTGATGATGAAGTTACCGACACAGAGCTTCGCCTAAGCACTACAATGATATGACCGAGGTGGAAATCTGTGGAGGGGGGCACCACACACGCCTAATAGATCAACTTGTGTGTCTATGGGGTGCCCCCTCCCCCGTATATGAAGGAGTGGAGGAGGGAAGGGCCGTCCCTCTCTATGGCGCGCCCTAGGGGGAGTCCTACTCCCACCGGGAGTAGGATTCCCCCCTTTCCCTAGTAGGAGTAGGAGAGAAGGAAGGGGGAGAGAAGGAAGGAAGGGGGGCGGACCCCCACCCAATTCGGATTGGGCAAGGGGGCGCACCCTCCTCCTTGGCCTTCCTCTCCTCTATTCCACTAAGGCCCAATAAGGCCAATATACTCCCCGGGGGGTTCCGGTAACCCCCCTGTACTTCGGCAAATGCCCGAACACACCCGGAACCATTCTGATGTCCAAACATAGGCTTCCAATATATCGATCTTTATGTCTCGACCATTCCGAGACTCCTTGTCATGGAGGTGATCATATTCGGGACTCCGAACTACCTTCGGTACATCAAAACACATAAACTCATAATACCGACTTTCACCGAACGTTAAGCGTGCGGACCCTACAGGTTCAAGAACTATGTAGACAAGACCGAGACTCATCTCCGGTCAATAACCAATAGCAGAACTTGGATGCTCATATTGGTTCCTACATATTCTACGAAGATCTTTATCGGTCAAACCGCATACAACATACGTTGTTCCCTTTGTCATCGGTATGTTACTTGCCCGAGATCCGATCATTGGTATCTCAATACCTAGTTCAATCTCATTACCGGCAAGTCTCTTTACTCGTTCCATAATGCTAAATCCCGTAACTAACGCATTAGTTACATTGCTTGCAAGGCTTATAGTGATGTGCATTACCGAGAGGGCCTAGAGATACCACTCCGATACACGGAGTGACAAATCTTAATCTCGATCTATGCCAACTCAACAAACACCATCAGAGACACCTGTAGAGAATCTTTATAGTCACCCAGTTACGTTGTGACGTTTGATAGCACACTAAATGTTCCTCCGGTATTCGGGAGTTGCATAACCTCATAGTCATAGGAACATGTATAAGTTATGGAGAAAGCAATAGCAACAAACTAAACGATCATCATGCTAAGCTAATGGATGGGTCAAGTCAATCACATCATTATCTAATGATGTGATCCCGTTTATCAAATGACAACTCTTTGTCCATGGCTAGGAAACTTAACCATCTTTGATCAACGAGCTAGTCAAGTAGAGGCATACTAGTGACACTATGTTTGTCTATGTATTCACACATGTACTAAGTTTCCAGTTAATACAATTCTAGCATGAATAATAAATATTTATCATGATATAAGGAAATATAAATAACAACTTTATTATTGCCTCTAGGGCATAATTCCTTCAGCTCCTCGCTGGCCGGCCGGAGTTCTATGGGAAACATCGGCTCTGACTCAATCTGCTCCGGTTCGTGCTAGCTCCTGTCGCGACTACAGTTGTAGTCTCCCAATGCTAGTTGGCTGGATCTAGAGGGTGGGCATGGATCTAGAAGGAAACTATAGGCCATCGCGGTGGTCTCACCAAAGTCGATGCCGTGCGGCGCTGATCGCCTTCCTAGAGCCTTCGGTGTGGATCATGTCCCAGTCACCTCCTCCCTGAGCGGAGGCGAAAGCCTCTGGTCCTCAGCTTTGGGAGACGATGACACATGTGTGTTGTGTTCCTTCTTGAAGGCGTCGGTCGGGGACTGCTCATGGTGGTGGAGTTGTTGGTGGTTCGGAGCCGGCGTGAGATGGTCTGTAGGTGGAGCGGTGTGGCATCTACTGAAGGAAATATGCCCTAGAGGCAATAATAAAGTTGTTATTTATATTTCCTTATATCATGATAAATTTTTATTATTTATGGTAGAATTGTATTAACCGGAAACTTAGTGTAGGATCGAAAGTATGTCTAGAGGGGGGGGGGTGATTAGACTACTTGACCAAATAAAACTTATCCTTTTCCCAATTTTAGTTCTTGGCAGATTTTAGAAACTTTGGACAAGTCAAGCAATCTTAACACAATTCAAGCAAGCATGCAAAGAGTATATGAGCAGCGGAAAGTAAAGCATGCAACTTGCAAGAATGTAAAGGAAGGGTTTGGAGGATTCAAACGCAATAGGAGACACAGATGTTTTTGTCATGGTTCCGATAGGTGGTGCTATTGTACATCCACGTTGATGGAGACTTCAACCCATGAAGGGTAACGGCTGCACGAGTCCACGGAGGGCTCCACCCACGAAGGGTCCACAAAGAAGCAACCTTGTCTATCCCACCATGTCCGTCGCCCACGAAGGACTTGCCTCACTAGGGTAGATCTTCATGAAGTAGGCGATCTCCTTGCCCTTACAGACTCCTTGGTTCAACTCCACAATCCTGTCGGAGGCTCCCAAGTGACACCTAGCCAATCTAGGAGACACCACTCTCCAAGAAGTAACAAATGGTGTGTTGATGATGAACTCCTTGCTCTTGTAATTCAAATGATAGTCTCTCCAACACTCAACTCTCTCTCACAGGATATGGATTTGGTGAAAAGAAGATTTGAGTGGAAAGCAACTTGGGGAAGGATAGAGATCAAGATTCATATGGTAGGAATGGAATATCTTGGCCTCAACACAAGTGTAGGTGGTTCTCTCTCAGAAAAGGTAAGTTGGAAGTGTAGGTTCGTTCTGATGGCTCTCTCCATGAATGAAGAGGAGGTGGAGGGGTATATATTGCCTCCACACAAAATCTAACTGTTACACACAACTTGCCAATCTCGGTGGGACCGAATTGATAAACTCGGTCGGACCGATTTAGCAAATCTAGTGACCGTTAGGATTTTCGGTGGGACCGACATGCAACTCGGTAGGACCTATATGGTTAGGGTTAGGGCATAACGTAATCTCGGTGAGACCGATTACACAAACTCGGTGAGACCAATTTTGGTAATAAGCTAACCAGAGAGTTGTCAGGTAAACTCGGTGGGACCGATTCGCTCATTTCGGTGAGACCGAAATGTTACGCAAGGGAAACAGAGAGTTTACATTGCAATCTCGGTGGGACCGATCGCTCATCTCGGTGGGACCGAAACGTTACGAAGGGAAACAAAGAGATTACAATCTCATGTCGGTAAGACCGAGATCCCTATCGGTGAGACCGATTTGCCTAGGGTTTGTGGCAGTGGCTATGACATCTGAACTCGGTGGTGCCGGATAGAAAGAATCGGTGGGGCTGAGTTTGACTTTTGGTTTAGGTCATATGTGGATGTGAGAAAGTAGTTGAGGGCTTTGGAGCATATTGCTACCTCTTTTAGCACTGCGCTGGTTTTCCCCGAAGAGGAGGGGATGATGCAGCAAAGTAGCGTAAGTATTTCCCTCAGTTTTTGAGAACCAAGGTATCAATCCAGTAGGAGGGTACGCGCGAGTCCCTCGTACCTACACAAAACAAATAAATCCTCGCAACCAACGCAAATAGGGGTTGTCAATCCCTATAAGGCCACTTACGAGAGTGAGATCTGATAGATATGATAAGATAATATTTTTGGTATTTTTATGATAAAGATGCAAAGTAAAAATAAAGGCAAAGTAGATGGCAAAGTAAATAACTAAGTAGTAGGAGTTTATATGATAAAGATAGACCCGGGGGCCATAGGTTTCACTAGTGGCTTCTCTCGAGAGCATAAGTATTCTACGGTGGGTGAACAAATTACTGTTGAGCAATTGACAGAATTGAGCATAGTTATGAGAATATCTAGGTATGATCATGTATATAGGCATCACGTCCAAGACAAGTAGACCAACTCCTGCCTGCATCTACTACTATTACTCCACTCATCGACCGCTATCCAGCATGCATCTAGAGTATTAAGTTAAAAACAGAGTAACGCCTTAAGCAAGATGACATGATGTAGAGGGATAGACTCATGCAATATGAAGAAAACCCCATCTTGTTATCCTCGATGGCAACAATACAATACGTGCCTTGCTTCCCTTATTGTCACCGGGAAAGTACACCGCAAGATTGAACCCAAAGCTAAGCACTTCTCCCATTGCAAGAAAGATCAATCTAGTAGGGCAAACCAAACTGATAATTCGAAGAGACTTGCAAAGATAACCAATCATACATAAAAGAATTTAGAGAAGATTCAAATATTATTCATAGATAGACTTGATCATAAACCCACAATTCATTGGTCTCAACAAACACACCGCAAAAAGAAGATTACATCGAATAGATCTCCACAAGAGAGGGAGAGAACATTGTATTGAGATCCAAAAATAGAGAAGAAGCCATCTAGCTACTAACTATGGACCCGTAGGTCTGAAGTAAACTACTCACACTTCATCAGAGAGGCTATGGTGTTGATGTAGAAGCCCTCCGTGATCGATGCCCCCTCCGGCGAAGCTCCGGAACAGGGCCCAAGATGGGATCTCATGGATACAGAAAGTTACGGCAGTGGAATTAGGGTTTTGGCTCTATATCTGATCGTTTGGGAGTACATGGGTATATATAGGAGGACAAAGTACGTCGGTGGAGCAACAGGGGGCCCACGAGGGTGGAGGGTGCGCCTGGGGGGGCAAGCGTGCCCCCCTACCTCGTGGCCTCCTGTTAGTTGGCTTGACGTAGGGTCCAAGTGTCCTGAGTTGTATTTGGTGAGAAAATCACGTTCCCGAAGGTTTCATTCCGTTTGGACTCCGTTTGATATTCCTTTTCTTCGAAACCCTAAAACAGGCAAAAAACAGCAATTCTGGGCTGGGCCTCCGGTTAATAGGTTAGTCCTAAAAATAATATAAAATTGGATAATAAAGCCCAATAATGTCCAAAACAGTAGATAATATAGCATGGAGCAATCAAAAATTATAGATATGTTGGAGACGTATCAAGCATCCCCAAGCTTAATTCATGCTCGTCCTCGAGTAGGTAAATGATAAAAACATAATTTTTGATGCGGAGTGCTACTTGGCATAATTTTTAATGTAATTCTTCTTAATTGTGGTATGAATATTCAGATCCGAAAGATTCAAGACAAAAGTTTATATTGACATAGAAAATAATAATACTTCAAGCATACTAACAAAGCAATTATGTCTTCTCAAAATAACATGTCTAAAGAAAGTTATCCCTACAAAATCATATAGTCTGGCTATGCTCTATCTTCACCACACAAAGTATTTAAATCATGCACAACCCTGATGACAAGCCAAGCAATTGTTTCATACTTTTGACATTCTCAAACTTTTTCAATCTTCACGCAATACATGAGCGTGAGCCATGGATATAGCACTATATGTGGAATAGAGTGGTGGTTGTGGAGAAGACAAAAAGGGGAAGATAGTCTCACATCAACTAGGTGTATCAATGGGCTATGGAGATGCCCATCAATAGATATCAATGTGAGTGAGTAGGGATTGCCATGCAACGGATGCACTAGAGCTATAAGTATATGAAAGCTCAAAAAGAAACTAAGTGGGTGTGCATCCAACTTGCTTGCTCATGAAGACCTAGGGCAATTTGAGGAAGCCCATCATTGGAATATACAAGCCAAGTTCTATAATGAAAGATTCCCACTAGTATATGAAAATGATAACATGAGAGACTCTCTACTATGAAGATCATGGTGCTACTCTGAAGCACAAGTGTGGTAAAAGGATAGTAACATTGTCCTTTCTCTCTTTTTCTCTCATTTTTTATTTTTATTTGGGCCTTTTCTCTTTTTTATGGCCTCTTTTCTTTCTCTTTTTTATTTGGGCTTCTTTGGCCTCTTTTGTTTATTTTTCGTCCGGAGTCTCATCCCGACTTGTGGGGGAATCATAGTCTCCATCATCCTTTCCTCACTGGGACAATGCTCTAATAATGATGATCATCACACTTTTATTTTTCTTACAACTCAACAATTACAACTCGATACTTAGAACAAAATATGACTCTATATGAATGCCTCCGGCGGTGTACCGAGATATGCAATTATGCATGAGTGACAAGTATGAAAGAATTATGAACTGTGGCTTTGCCGCAAATACTATGCCAACTACATGATCATGCTAAGCAATATGACAATGATGGAGTGTGTCATAATAAACGGAACGATGGAAAGTTCCATGGCAATATATCTCGGAATGGCTATGGAAATGCCATAATAGGTAGGTATGGTGGCTGTTTTGAGGAAGGTATATGGTGGGTGTATGATACCGGCGAAAGGTGCACGGTATTAGAGAGGCTAGCAAGGGTGGAAGGGTGAGAGTGCGTATAATCCATGGACTCAACATTAGTCATAAAGAACTCATATACTTATAGCAAAAATCTACAAGTTATCAAAGCAAAGTATTACGCGCATGCTCCTAGGGGGTTAGATTGGTAGGAAAAGACCATCGCTCGTCCCCGACCGCCACTCATAAGGAAGACAATCAATAAATAAATCATGCTCCGACTTCATCACATAACGGTTCACCATACGTGCATGCTACGGGAATCACAAGCTTCAACACAAGTATTTCTCAAATTCACAACTACTCAACTAGCATGACTTTAATATCACCATCTCCATATCTCAAAACAATTATCAAGTATCAAACTTATCATAGTATTCAACACACTCATAAGAAAGTTTTATTATTAATCTTGCATACCAAGCATATTAGGATTTTAAGAAAATTACCATGCTATTAAGACTCTCAAAATAATCTAAGTGAAGCATGAGAGATCAATAGTTAATATAAAACAAATCCACCACCGTGCTCTAAAAGATATAAGTGAAGCACTAGGGCAAAATTATATAACTCAAAAGTTATAAGCGAAGCACATAGAGTATTCTAAAAAATTCCAAATCATATATGGCTATCTCAAAAGGTGTGTACAGCAAGGATGATTGTGGTAAACTAACGAGCAAATACTCAAATAATACAAGACTCTCCAAGAAAAACACATATCATGTGGTAAATAAAAATATAGCTCCTAGTAAAGTTACCGATAGAAGTAGACGAAAGAGGGGATGCCTTCCGGGGCATCCCCAAGATTTGGATTTTAGGTGTCCTTATATTATCTTGGGGGTGACATGGGCATCCCCAAGCTTAGGATCTTGCCACTCCTTGTTCCATAATCCGTCAAATCTTTACCCGAAACTTGAAAACTTCACAACACAAAACTTAAAGTAGAAAATCTCGTGAGCTCCGTTAGCGAAAGAAAACAAAAGACCACTTCAAGGTACTGTAATGAACTCATTCTTTATTTATATGGGTGTTATACCTACTGTATTACAACTTCTCTATGGTTCATAAACTAATTTACTAGCCATAGATTCATCAAAATAAGCAAACAATACACGCAAAACAGAATCTGTCAAAAACAGAACAGTCTGTAGTAATCTGTATCTAGCGCAAGATATGGAACCCCAAAAATTCTAAAATAAATTTCTGGATGTGAGGAATTTATCTATTAATCATCTTCAAAAAGAATTAACTAAATAGCACTTTCCAAATAGAAATGATAGCAGTTCTTGTGAGCGCTAAAGTTTCTGTTTTTTACAGCAAGATTAAAAAGACTTTCCCCAAGTCTTCCCAACAGTTCTACTTGGCACAAACACTAATTAAACACAAAAAACACAACCAAAACAAAGGCTAAATAATTTATTTATTACTAAACAGGAGCAAAAAGCAAGGAATAAAAATAAAATTGGGTTGCCTCCCAACAAGCGCTATCGTTTAACGCCCCTAGCTACGCATAACAATCAAGAATAGATCTAGGTATTGCCATCTTTGGTAGGCAACCCATAAGTGGCTCTCATAATAGATTCATAAGGTAATTTAATTTCTTTCTAGGAAAGTGTTCCATGCCTTTCCTTAACGGAAATTGGAATCTAATATTTCCTTCCTTCATATCAATAATTGCACCAATCGTTCTAAGGAAAGGTCTACCAAGAATAATAGGACATGAAGGATTGCAATCTATGTCAAGAACAATAAAGTCTACGGGCACATAATTCCTATTTGCAACAATAAGAACATCATTAGTTCTTCCCATAGGTTTCTTAATAGTGGAATCTGCAAGGTGCAAGTTTAGAGAGCAATCATCAAAATCACGGAAACCTAACAAATCACACAAAGTCTTTGGAATCGTGGAAACACTAGCACCCAAATAACATAAAGCATATCATTCATGATCTTTAATTTTAATTTTAATAGTTGGTTCCCACTCATCATAAAGTTTTCTAGGGATAGAAACATCCAATTCAAGTTTTTCTTCATAAGATTGCATCAAGGCATCAACGATATGTTTAGTAAACGCTTTATTTTGACTATAGGCGTGAGGAGAATTTAGCACGGATTGCAACAAGTAAATACAATCAATCAAAGAGCAATTTTCATAGTTAAATTCCTTGAAATCCATAATAGTGGGTTTAGCAACATCTAGAGTTTTAATTTCTTCAATCCCACTTTTATCAAATTTAGCACCAAGATCAAAAGACTCAGAATTCTTGGAACGCCTTCTTGGTAAGGGTGGATCATATTTAGTCCCATCATTATCAAGATTCATATTGCAAAACAAAGATTTAATATGGGACACATCAATAACTTTTAGATCTTCATCATTATTTTCATAGGAACTAGAAGAACACGCTTTTATAAAGGCATCTTTCTTAGCACGCATCCTAGCGGTTCTTTCTTTGCACTCGTCAATGGAAATATTCATGGCTTTGAGAGACTCATTGATATCATGCTTAGGTGGAATAGATCTAAGTTTCAAAGAATCAACATCAAGAGCAATTCTATCAATGTTTCTAGCCAAATCATCAATCTTAAGCATTTTTTCTTCAATCATAGCATTAAAATTCTTTTGTGAAGTAATAAATTCTTTAATATTAGAATCAAAATCACAGGGCATCTTATTATAATTTCCATAAGAATTGTTGTAGGAATTACCATAATTATTAGAGGGATTACTAGGATAAGGCCTAGGATTGAAATTTCCTCTATACGCGTTGTTACCAAAATTGTTCCTACCAACAAAATTCACATCATTATTATTCTCAATCAAAGTAGACAAGGGCATATCATTAGGATCAGAAGAAACACTCTTATTAGCAAATAATTTCATAAGTTCATCCATCTTTCCACTCAAAACATTAATTTCTTCTATCGCATGCACCTTTTTATTATTAGATCTTTCAGTATGCCATTGAGAATAATTAACCATAATATTATCTAGGAGTTTAGTTGCTTCTCATAAAGTGATTTCCATAAAAGTGCCTCCCACAGCCGAATCCAAAAGGTTTCTAGAAGCAAAATTCAATCCGGCATAAAAAAATCTGTATAATCATCCACAAATTTAAACCATGAGTAGGGCAATTACGTATCATTAATTTCATTCTCTCCCAAGCTTGTGCAACATGTTCATGATCAAGTTGCTTAAAGTTCATAATATTGTTTCTAAGAGAGATGATTTCAGCGGGAGGAAAATACTTAGAGATAAAAGCATCTTTGCACTTGTTCCATGAATCAATACTATTTTTAGGCAAAGACGAAAACCAAGCTTTAGCACGTTCTCTAAGCGAAAAAGGAAATAGCTTCAATTTAACAATATCATTATCCACATCTTTCTTCGTTTGCATGTCACACAAATCAACGAAGCTATTTAGATGGGTAGCGGCATCATCACAAGGAAGGCCGGAGAACGGATCTTTCATGACAAGATTTAGTAAAGCAGTATTAATTTCACAAGATTCAGCATCGATAAGAGGAGCAATCGGAGTGCTAATAAAATCATTGTTGTTGGTATTGGTGAAGTCACAAAATTTATTATTATCTTGAGCCATCGCGACAAACAAGCAAACTAACACACAAGCAAACAAAAAGCAAGCGGACAAAAAGGGGCAAATAGAGAAAGAGAGGGAGGATAGAGAGAGGGGGGCGAATAAAACAACAAGGGTGAATTGGGGGGAGAGGAAAATGAGAGGTAAAGGGAAAATAATGTAATGCGGGAGATAAGTGTATGTGATGGGTACTTGGTATGTTGACTTTTGCGTAGACCTCCCCAGCAACGGCGCCAAAAATCCTTCTTGGTACCTCTTTTAGCACTGCGTTGGTTTTCCCCGAAGAGGAAGGGATGATGCAGCAAAGTAGCGTAAGTATTTCCCTCAGTTTTTGAGAACCAAGGTATCAATCCAGTAGGAGGCTACGCGCGAGTCCGTCGTACCTGCACAAAACAAATAAATCCTCGCAACCAACGCAAATAGGGGTTGTCAATCCCTATAGGGCCACTTACGAGAGTGAGATCTGATAGATATGATAAGATAATATTTTTGGTATTTTTATGATAAAGATGCAAAGTAAAAATAAAGGCAAAGTAAATGGCAAAGTAAATAACTAAGTAGTAGGAGATTGATATGACAAAGATAGACCCGGGGGCTATAGGTTTCACTAGTGGCTTCTCTCGAGAGCATAAGTATTCTACGATGGGTGAACAAATTACTATTGAGCAATTGACAGAATTGAGCATAGTTATGAGAATATCTAGGTATGATCATGTATATAGGCATCACGTCTGAGACAAGTAGACCGACTCCTGCCTGCATCTACTACTATTACTCCACTCACCGACCGCTATCCAGCATGCATCTAGAGTATTAAGTTAAAAACAGAGTAACGCCTTAAGCAAGATGACATGATGTAGAGGGATAGACTCATGCAATATGAAGAAAACCCCATCTTGTTATCCTTGATGGCAACAATACAATACGTGCCTTGAACCCAAAGCTAAGCACTTCTCCCATTGCAAGAAAGATCAATCTAGTAGGCCAAACCAAACTGATAATTCGAAGAGACTTGTAAAGATAACCAATCATACATAAAAGAATTCAGAGAAGATTCAAATATTATTCATAGATAGACTTGATCATAAACCCACAATTCATCGGTCTCAACAAACACACTGCAAAAAGAAGATTACATCGAATAGATCTCCACAAGAGAGGGGGAGAACATTGTATTGAGATCCAAAAAGAGAGAAGAAGCCATCTAGCTACTAACTATGGACCCGTAGGTCTGAAGTAAACTACTCACACTTCATCGGAGAGGCTATGGTGTTGATGTAGAAGCCCTCCGTGATCGATGCCCCCTCCTGCGGAGCTCCGGAACAGGCCCCAAGATGGGATCTCGTGGATACAGAAAGTTACGGCGGTGGAATTAGGGTTTTGGCTCCGTATCTGATCGTTTGGGGGTACATGGGTATATATAGGAGGAAGAAGTACGTCAGTGGAGCAACAGGGGGCCCACGAGGGTGGAGGGCACGCCTGGGGGGCAGGTGTGCCCCCTACCTCGTGTCCTCCTGTTAGTTGGCTTTACGTAGGGTCCAAGTCTCCTGAGTTGTATTCGGTGAGAAAATCACGTTCCCGAAGGTTTCATTCCGTTTGGACTCCGTTTGATATTCCTTTTCTTTGAAACCCTAAAACAGGCAAAAAACAACAATTTTGGGTTGGGCCTCCGGTTAATAGGTTAGTCCCAAAAATAATATAAAAGTGGATAATAAAGCCCAATGATGTCCAAAACAGTAGATAATATAGCACGGAGCAATCAAAAATTATAGATACGTTGGAGACGTATCACATATCACTAAGCATTTTGAGCAAGAGCCTCATTAAGCAACACCTCATCCCTCCTTGGTAGTATTGGCTTTTCCTATCGACTCAATGTGATCTTGGATCACTAAAGTAGAAAATGTAGAGTCTTGAGCTTTGAGCTTGAGCCAATCCTTTTGTCCTTAGCATTTTGAGGGGTCCACTTTTCTCATCCATGCCATGCCAATCATTGAGCTTTCCTGAGATATTAATCTTGAAATAGCATTAGCTCAATGAGCTATATGTTGTTAGGAATTACCAAAACCACCTAGGGATAGTTGCACTTTCAATCTCCCCCTTTTTGGTAATTGATGACAACATATAGATCAAAGCTTTGACAAATGATAATAAGAATGAAAAACATTGTCGCTTTGAGAAGTATGTGAAAAGCAAGAGCTCCCCCTAAATTTGTGCATAGTTTAAGATTTGCTTTGGACTACAAATGCACAATGAGTTAGGATCATGGGTTACTCTTCCATGTCACATACATCTTGGTGGAGCTCTCAAAATGATAATAATTAAATACATGCACTCATCACCAAGCAAAGTGAATGATCATATGGGGATATACAATGATAATGACATCCAACAAGCATTAAGGTAGTATATGATCAAACACATGATCATCCAAGTATCACACAAAAGCATAAAGTATCTCAAACAAGCAAATAACAAAGTTCAACCACCAAAAAACAAGAGAGAACAAAGAGCAACACTCTCTCTCGAAACCTATGATCTATACATTTTCTCCCCCTTTGGCAACAAGTTACCAAAAAGTTCATAAAAAATGCATAGTGCTAGATCGACTCCCAGGCTTGGTCTTCAGGTGGTGGTGTAGATAAAACTCCAAGGACGAAGGCATCAGTTGATGTAGATGGAGCTGGTGGAGTGGGTGCTGGAGCTGGTGGCACTGAAGCTGTAGCTGGTGCAGATGAAGTTGCTCTGGTGTCTGTAACTGGCACTGCAGCAGATCTCTGTCCTCTGGGCACTCTAGCAAAAGCATCAGTGGTAGACTTGCCCTTCTTCTCCTGCACTTCATCCTGAAGTTGCTCAACAACTGACTGTATCTCTGTGACCTTCACATCTAAATCATAGAACTTCTGCTCCATGATCCTCTCCAAGCTCTCCCGGTTTTGAGTCCGGGTGGCCAATCCCTTCTCAATCCTCAGAGTGGAGGCAATAAAGTAGCCAAGCTGATCTTGCTTGCTCTTCAAAAGATACTGAGATGCCTCATCAATGGTTGGCATCTTTGCAGCCTTTTCAGTCCTTGCCTTCTTCCTCTTTGCTTGTGCTTGCACAGAAGATAGTTCATTCTCATCCATCACCACAGTGTTGTCCTCAAAGTCTGGGTAGATGGGCATATGTTCCTTGTCCAAGAGATATGTGCCAGTGCCCATCTTGGAGTTGATTAGCTCCTGGATCTGTGGGGCATACCCACAACTTCTCTTCTGATCTGCAGCTGTTCTCTTTATGGTTCCACAATTAGGCTCATGACTTTGAACTTTTGAGGCACATCAAATATGTGAAGCAGGTTAATTTCATGGCCTCTGATCATCTTGTGATCACTTGACTTTGGCAATAGAGTGTGCCTGAGGATCCAGTTGATTGTTGGCAAACCTGGCAGAAGGTAATGTACTGATCCAAATTTGTGTGTCTCAAGAGCAGCATCTGGGATCTCTCTGTACATATGTGCCATGGTGTTGTGATGCTTTTTCTTCTTGGCATAGACATCAAAGTCATCTTCATTCTCCTCAGGAGCATTGATCAATTTTGCCCATTCTTCAACTGTTGACTGGTACCTAGTATCTTCAGACATCCAGACAATCCTTCCATCTGGGTAGAAATGAGCTGTGGAGTAGAATTGCATAATAAGCTCATCATTCCACTTTGTGAGCTTCTGAGCCACAAACTCATCAACTCCACATGCCTTGAAGTTGTCATATACTCCAGGATAGTGTTCTTCATTTTCCTTGATGTACTCCCAGTCCACCCATCTCATATCACAGACTATAGGCTTCTTGTCAAGCAACACTGTCTCATAGAAGTCATGTTGTTCCTTTGTATGGAACCTGTAGTCCACAGCAGTCCTTCTCCTGGTGGCATATGGATCAGACTCTCTCCACAGCCTCAATCCTGAATCCTTCCTAATTTTCATATTCTCTGCAACTGGGTGTGCATCATTGTGATGAGGGATCTTGGGCTTCAACTTCCTCAAAACAACAGAATCGTCATCTTCTTCAGCAGCTTGAGGCACTGGGGCCTTGTTCTTCTCCTCAGCAGGGATGTTCCTGGTGCTCCTCTTGGGTTTTGGCTTTGGAGCTGGAGCAGCAGTCTTAGGAGAAGTTTTGGGCTTAGATGGAGCAGCCCCTGCCTTAATTGCATCTCCCATAAGCTTTTGAGCTTTGGGTGCTGGTGCTGCATCCTCTTCCTCTTCCTCTTCATTTCTCATAATTGATGATCTTCCAAGCACTCTGGCAGTGGTCTTCTTGACCCTTTCCTTCCTTTTCTTCTCTGCCACAACCTGTTCTTTGGGTGCAGATCTCAAAGTTTCTTGAGTGGATGTTCTGGCCTTTGACATAGGAACTCTCTTGGCAGGAATCTTTGTCTTCATTCCTGGCTTAGTGGCAGCAGTTGTGCCATATTCCTTTTTCAGGACTTTCCTCTTTGAGGTGGCCTCTTCCTCAACAGCCACATAGTCCCCATCCTCAGAATCTGAGGTTCTCTTCTTTCTCGTCCTGGTGGCTGCCTTAGGCAAGTTGCTGGGTGTACTCCTGCTTCCCTCATCAAAGCTGCTAGAGGGACTAGTGCCCTCACTTATGTGAACTTGCTCCTCAGACTTGTTCTGACTGTCACTCTGATCTAACATGATGCAAACACTGACAACAGACCCTGTGAATAGATTATAGATGAGGTAGATTGGATGAGCATCACAAAGTATAGAGGTTTTTGCAAAAGAATGAGTTAAAAACTTAGTTTTAGTTTTCCACAGAAAGCATTTGGGATCTACCGATTTGAAAACTCGATGATACCGAAGCAGCTTTTGGAACCTAAACCAGTGAACTTGTCCAGACCGAGTCATAGTTCGGTGGCACTGAGACTACTAGGGTTTCACAAAGAATTGAACTCGGTCACACCGATTTGCAATTCTCGGTCAGACCGAGAATCACATGTGCAATGGCCTTAGCCAAATCGGTGGAACCGATTTCAACAACTCGGTTGGTCCGAGATGATTTCAGCGGAAACCTAACCCTAAATTTTCAATCCACAAATAAACTACGGAGTGATTTCGCTGGATAGAGTGGTCTCAATCGTGGCAAGATACATGGCAAAACAATGTGCTAGGAATCGGAGTGAGATTAGCACAAGGATCGAGTCCATACCCTAAGTGCGGCGATGGACCTGCTACGACGGCAGCGGCGGAGACGATTTCCATTGACGGTGGCGGAGACCAGCGGCGGGAGGCAGCTGGCGATGAGGAGGACGATCCGGAGACCCAGGGAGGCAGACCAGGCTGAGTGTGGGCGAAGGGGTTCGGAGAATTTTCCAAAATTTGGCCCGGGGATATATATATATATATATATATATATATATATATATATATATATATATATAGCCTAACCCTGTCGGTGTGACCGAGTGGAACAACTCGGTGGCACCGAGATGCATAACTGCAAGCAGTTACTGCAACTCGGTGTGACCGAAAAGTTCAAATCGGTTGCACCGAGATTGAAAACCTAGATCGACTTAGTGATCTCGGTATGACCGAAATGGATGAATCGGACAGACCGAAATGCACAAAGAAGTTTGGAAGTTTAAGTCTATGAGAATCTGGAACTCCGAGTGCTCCTCACACAGAGTGGTTCGAATCTGACTTGGTCAAACTTTGTGATGTAGCATGAATAGAGTTTGAGACAAGAAAAGCATAGATAGCTAGAAAAGGTTCTTAGGCATTCTTGACCACCCACTTGGCAAAAGAAAAAGGAACCAAGCAATCAAAACAATAAGTGGATGTCCTCGAATGAGTAAATTATGCAACCAACATGCTCACACAATGAAATGGCAAATGAAATATGTGGCAAAGCATGCACAACCAATTCTAGCATCTATCAAGCAATTGACGATGACTAGGTCATCTATATATGAGTATATTGACTTAGGAGTCAAATGAGAACATTTAATCATAGGTCATACTCATCGTTTAAGCACAAGTGGGATTACCACTTTTACATAAAGTGTCGTTGATGTTCACACCATTAGAGTTGCTTTAGCTCAATTATAGAGTAAAGCTCCCCCTAGATGTGAGATCCCCCCTAAGAGGGATGAACTAGCCTTGGGTTTTGTCGATGATGACTTCATGTAGGTGTTGAACATATGGATGCTCAATGTTGATGTAGATCATTTGGAGCAATCCTTTGGAGTGAGTTGCACTTTCAATACCTACACGGGTTAGTCCCACAAGGAACAAACAAGGATATCCATAGACATAGAGTGATGCACACACAAGATGATGTCTATGAAAGCATTAGGTTACCTTGTCCCTTGTCTTACCAACAAGAGGGTTTGTGACTCCTTGAACTAGTGCAATATGTGGAAGTTGATTGCACTAGTTCTTGCCAAAATTATAAGAGTGAAGTATGTTGGCGGAGTCACCCTCAGGAACTCTCTAGTTCTTCTTCTTCGGGATCCACATCATCTTGATGGGAATCCTTGGAGTTGTAGTCGTACTTGATGAAGTAGAACTTGATGTAGTCTTGGGAACCCACTTGACCAAGGCCTTGGGTGCTTCTTCAAATGCATCAATTTCCTCTTGAAGCTTATCCTTGCCTTTTTGCTCGTGGTCTTGTGGTGGAAGATCATCTTGAGCATGTGTCCCTTTGAAGTAAGTAGGATCATACTTATTTTGTTGAGGAACAAACTTCGTCTTGGGGTATTGATCTTCTTCCCACTCAACTCCATTGTCATTAAACTTTCGTTCAAAACCAACACCTTGGTTCTTCCGGTGTCTTCCTTGCCTGCGTACAATCTCCTCGAATGGTTACTGCCGGAAAGGCTCTTGTAAACACCTTTCTCTATAATTCCCTTCAATAAGCTATTTTCTTGCTCAAGTGTAACTTGGCTAAGAGAATCATTAGTGGAATCAAGAGAACTACTAGAAGCAACAACATTGGATTTAGCATGATTATTGTTACTACTAGAGGAAGAATCTTTCTTGTTCTTGTTACTAGACTTGACTTGAGGCATGTAAGTGGATAAGAGTAAACGCTTGGCAATGTAAGAAGAACTTTTCTTGCGAAGATCATCATCGATTGCCTTTAAGAACTCATGCTATTGCTCAAGGTTGAGCTTTTCAAAACATAATTTCTCATGAGTCCTTAAAAGTTCTCGATGATCTCCTAAGATAGTTTCATGAGCTAACTTAAGAGTGTTTAGTTCTTTAGTTATAAACTCAATCTTCTCCTTATCATTGTCATTCGTTTTATCTTGATTAGCATGATTAATTTACGTTTCATCATAGTATTCATCACTAGAGTTGTCAACAAGTAAATCATTATCACCTAACAAGTCATCTTCATCACTATTGAAATCAACATACTCGGGGTGTGATACCTTTGGGCCTTTAACCATGAAGCATCTTCCAAGTCCTTCATTTGGTGAATCAAATATGTCATAGGAGTTGGTTGACACAAGTGCTAGACCGGCAACACCTTCATCTTGAGTATATTCGGAGTCGGAGTGATAGCTTCTCTCGGAGTGATTGTCGGAGTCGGAGCCGGATACCCATTCACCAACATGAGCTTGATGTCTTCGTTTTGTGTATCTCCTTGATGACTTGTCCTTCCTTTCCGAATTCTTACTTCTTCGGGATGTTCTTCGTTCATAACGATCATCTCTACTCCTTCTCTCTCTTGATGGCGATTCTTCTCCTCTACTTCTTCTTTTTGGAGAATCTTCTGTTCTCTTGTAGGGTGTCGTACACTCATTGGAATAGTGTCCGGGTCTTCCACAATTGTAGCAATTTCGCTCTCGACTAGAAGATCTTTTGTCATTGTAGGACCTTGACTTGGAACTTCTCTCTTTGCTTCTACTCTTGTAGAACTTGTTGAAGTTCTTCACCATTAGGCTCAATTCTTCATTGAAGGTTTGTTTCTCACATGATGATGTGGGAGCTTCACATGAGGCTTTGTAAGCACCACTCGACTTGTTATGGAGCTCCTCCTTATCCTTGAGTGACATCTCATGAGCAACAATTCTTCCAATGACTTTTGTTGGCTTGAGATCTTTGTAATTGGGCATCATTTGGATCAATGTGCATATGGTATCATATTTTCCGTCCAAAGCTCTTAGGATCTTCTTGATGATGAATTTGTCGGTCATCTCTTCACTTCCTAAGCCGGCGATCTCATTTGTGATCAGAGCAAGCCTAGAGTAAATTTCAGCGACACCTTCACCATCCTTCATTTTTAACTTGTCAAGCTGACTTTGAAGTACATCCAACTTGGATTCCTTGACGGAGTCGGTACCTTCGTGCATATCAATCAAAGTATCCCAAATTTCTTTTGCATTCTCAAGACGGCTGATTTTGTTGAATTCTTTGGGGCACAATCCGTTGAAGAGGATATCACAAGCTTGAGCATTGTATTGCAGCATCTTCAACTCTTCCGCGGTAGCTTCACGGTTCGGTTCTCTCCCATCAAAGAATTCACCTTGCAAGCCAATACACACAATAGCCCATACGGCGGGGTTATTTCCAAGAATATGCATTTTTTCATCTTATGCTTCCAACTAGCAAAATTAGTACCATCAAAGTAAGGACCTCGACGGTGGTAATTTCCCTTGCTAGATGCCATACTCTCCTAGGTTGTGAAACCAAGGCTATGACTACCAAAAGCTATGGAAATCAAAGGAAATGGAGACCAAAGCTCTGGTACCACTTGTAGGATCGAAAGTATGTCTAGAGGGGGGGTGATTAGACTACTTGACCAAATAAAACTTATCCTTTTCCCAATTTTAGTTCTTGGCAGATTTTAGCAACTTTGGACAAGTCAAGCAATGTTAACACAATTAAAGCAAGCATGCAAAGAGTATATGAGCAGCGAAAAGTAAAGCATGCAACTTGCAAGAATGTAAAGGGAAGGGTTTGGAGGATTCAAACGCAATAGGAGACACAGATGTTTTTGTCGTGGTTCCAATAGGTGGTGCTATCGTACATCCACGTTGATGGAGACTTCAACCCACGAAGGGTAACGGCTGCGCGAGTCCACGGAGGGCTCCGCCCATGAAGGGTCCACGAAGAAGCAACCTTGTCTATCCCACCATGGCCGTCGCCCACGAAGGACTTGCCTCACTAGGGTAGATCTTCACTATGTAGGCGATCTCCTAGCCCTTACAAACTCCTTGGTTCAACTCCACAATCTTGTCGGAGGCTCCCAAGTGACACCTAGCCAATCTAGGAGACACCACTCTCCAAGAAGTAACAAATGGTGTGTTGATGGAGAACTCCTTGCTCTTGTGCTTCAAATGATAGTCTCCCCAACACTCAACTCTCTCTCACAGGATATGGATTTGGTGGAAAGAAGATTTGAGTGGAAAGCAACTTGGGGAAGTCTAGAGATCAAGATTCATATGGTAGGAATGGAATATCTTGGCCTCAACACATGTGTAGGTGGTTCTCTCTCAGAAATGGTAAGTTGGAAGTGTAGGTTCGTTATGATGGCTCTCTCCACGAATGAAGAGGAGGTGGAGGGGTATATATAGCCTCCACACAAAATCTAACCATTACACACAACTTGCCAATCTCTGTGGGACCGAATTGATAAACTCGGATGGACCGATTCAGCAAATCTAGTGACCATTAGGATTTTCGGTGGGACCGACATGCAACTCGGTAGGACCGATATGGTTAGGGTTAGGGCATAACGTAATCTCGGTGAGACCGATTACACAGACTTGGTGAGACCGATTTTGGTAATAAGCTAACCAGAGAGTTGGTCAGGTAAACTCGGTGGGACCGATTCGCTCATTTCGGTGATACCGAAATGTTACGCAAGGAAAACAGAGAGTTTACATTGCAATCACCATGGGACCGATCGCTCATCTCGGTGGGATCGAAACATTACGAAGGGAAACAGAGAGATTACAATCCCATCTCGGTGAGACCGAGATCCCTATCGGTGAGACCGATTTGCCTAGGGTTTGTGGCAGTGGCTATGACATCTGAACTTGGTGGCGCCGGATAGAAATAATCGGTGGGGCAGAGTTGGACTTTTGGTTTAGGTCATATGTGGATGTGAGAAAGTAGTTGAGGGCTTTGGAGCATATCACTAAGTATTTTGAGCAAGAGCCTCATTAAGCAACACCTCATCCCTCCTTGATAGTATTGGCTTTTCCTAGAGACTCAATGTGATCTTGGATCACTAAAATAGAAAATGTAGAGTCTTGAGCTTTGAGCTTGAGGCAATCCTTTTGTCCTTAGCATTTTGAGGGGTCCACTTTTCTCATCCATGCCATGCCAATCATTGAGCTTTCCTGAGATATTAATCTTGAAATAGCATTAGCTCGATGAGCTATATGTTGTTAGGAATTAATAAAACCACCTAGGGATAGTTGCACTTTCACTTAGTACATGTGTGAATACATAGACAAACAGAGTGTCACTAGTATGCCTCTACTTGACTAGCTCGTTAATCAAAGATGGTTAAGTTTTCTAGCCATAGACATGAGTTGTCATTTGATGAATGGGATCATATCATTAGAGAATTATGTGATTGACTTGACCTATCTATTAGCTTAGCACTATGATCATTTAGTTTATTGCTATTGCTTTCTCCATAACTTATACATGTTCCTATGACTATGAGATTGTGCAACTCCCGGATACCGGAGGAACACTTAGTGTTCTAGCATTATAAAGATGCTTTACAGGTGTCTCCAATGGTGTTTGTTGAGTTGGCATAGATCGAGATTAGGATTTTTCACTCCGATTGTTGGAGAGGTATCTCTGGGCCCTCTCAGTAATGCACATCACTATAAGCCTTGCAAGCAATGTGACTAAGGAGTTAGTTGCGGGATGTTGCATTACAGAACGAATAAAGAGACTTGCCGGTAACGAGATTGAACTAGGTATGATGATACTGGTGATCGAATCTCGGGCAAGTAACATACCGATGACAAAAGGAACAACGTATGTTGTTACGCAGTTTGATCGATAAAGATCTTCGTAGAATATGTAGGAACCAATATGAGCATCCAGGTTCCGCTATTGGTTATTGACCGGAGATGAGTCTCGGTCATGTCTACATAGTTCTCAAACCCGCAGGGTCCGCACGCTTAACGTTCGATGACGATCGGTATATGAGTTTATGTGTTTTGATGTATCGAAGGTAGTTCGAAGTCCCGGATGTGATCATGGACATGACGAGGAGTCTCTAAATGGTCGAGGCATGAATACTGATATATTAGAAGGTTATGTTTGGACACCGGAATGGTTTCGGATGAGTTCGGGCATATACCGGAGTACCGGGGGGTTACCGGAACCCCCCGGGGGCTTAATGGGCCTACATGGGCTTTAGTGGAAGAGAGAGGAGGCGGACAAGAGGTGGGGGCGCCCCCCCCCCCCCAAGCCCAATCTGAATTGGGAAGGGGGTCGGCCCCCCTTTCCTTCTTCTTCTCTTCCCCTTCCTTCCCCCTCCTATTAGGACTAGGAAAGGGGGGAACCTACTCCTAGTAGGAGTAGGAATCCCCCCTTGGGGGTGTACCATGAGGCCGGCCAGCCCCCTCCACCCCTCCTTTATATACGGGGGAGGGGGCACCCCATAGGCACACAAGTTGACAATTGTTTTAGCCGTGTGCGGTGCCCCCCTCCACAGAAACACACCTCGGTCATATCGTCGTAGTGTTTAGGCGAAGCCCTGCGCCGATAACTTCATCATCACCGTCAACATGCCGTCGTACTGACAAAACTCTCCCTCGGCCTCAAATGGATCAAGAGTATGAGGGACGTCACCGAGCTGAACGTGTGCAGATCGTGGAGGTGTCGTGCGTTCTGTACTTGATCGGTTGGATCGCAAAGACGTTCGACTACATCAACCGCATTTCTTAACGCTTCCGCTTTCGGTCTACGAGGGTACGTAGACATACTCTCCCCTCTCATTGCTATGCATCCCTAGATAGATCTTGCGTGTTCATAGGATTTTTTTTGAAATACCGCGTTCCCCAACAGTGGTATCAGAGCCAGGTCTATGCGTAGATGTTATATGCACGAGTAGAACACAAAGGAGTTGTGGGTGTGGGTATATACATATTGCTTGTTGTCACTAGTTGTTTCTTGATTCACCGGTATTGTTGGATGAAGCGGCCCGGGCCGACATTAAATGACCGCATTCATGAGACTGGTTCTACCGACGTGATTTGCACACAGGTGGCTGGCGTGTGTTAGTTTCTCCAACTTTAGTTGAATTGGATTCAATGAACAGGGTTCTTTTTGAAGATCAAAAAGAAATCAATATACCGCATTGTGGTTTTTGATTCATATGTAAGAACGGTTCTTGTTAAGCCCATGGCAGCCACGTAAAACTTGCAACAACAAAGTAGAGGGTGTCTAACTTGTTTTTGCAGGGCATGTTGTGATGTGATATGGTCAAGACGTGATTATATAAATTATTGTATGAGATGACCATGTTTTGTAACACAGTTATCGGCAACTGGCAGGAGCCATATGTTGTCGCTTTATTGTATGAAATGCAATCGCCATGTAATTGCTTTACATTATCACTAAGTGGTAGCGATGGTCGTAGAAGCAATAGTTGGCGAGACGACAACGATGCTACGATGGAGATCAAGGTGTCAAGCCGGTGACGATGGTGATCATGACGGTGCTTTGGAGATGGAGATCAAAGGCACAGGATGATGATGGCCATAATATATCACTTATATTGATTGCATGTGATGTTTATCCTTTATGCATCTTATTTTGCTTAGTACGGTGGTAGCATTATAAGATGATCTCTCACTAAATTTCAAGGTTTAAGTGTTCTCCCTGAGTATGCACCGTTGCTACAGTTCATCGTGCCGAGACACCACGTGATGATCGAGTGTGATAAGCTCTATGTTCATGTACAACGGGTGCAAGCCAGTTTTGCACAAGCAGAATACTCAGGTTAAACTTGACGAGCCTAGCATATGCAGATTAGCCTGGAACACTGAGACCGAAAGGTCGAGCGTGAATCATATAGTAGATATGATCAACATAGTGATGTTCACCATTGAAAACTACTCCATCTCACGTGATGATCGGACATGGTTTAGTTGATATGGATCACGTGATCACTTAGATGATTAGAGGGATGTCTATCTAAGTGGGAGTTCTTAAGTAATATGATTAATTGAACTTTAATTTATCATGAACTTATTACCTGATAGTATTTTGCATGTCTATGTTATTGTAGATAAATGGCCCGTGTTGTTGTTCCGTTGAATTTTAATGCGTTCCTAGAGAAAGATAAGTTGAAAGATGATGGTAGCAACTACACGGACTGGATCTGTAACTTGAGGATGATCCTCATTGCTGCACAAAAGAATTACGTCCTGGAAGCACCGCTAGGTGCCAAACCCGCTGCAGGAGCAACTCCAGATGTTATGAACACCTGGCAGAGCAAAGTTGATGACTACTCGATAGTTCAGTGTGCCATGCTTTACGGCTTAGAACCAGGACTTCAATGACGTTTTGAACGTCATGGAGCATATGAGATGTTCCAGCAGTTGAAGTTAATATTTCAAGCAAATGCCTAGATTGATAGATATGAAGTCTCCAACAAGTTCTACAGCTGCAAAATGGAGGAGAATAGTTCTGTCAGTGAACACATACTCAAAATGTCTGGGTACCACAATCACTTGACTCAGCTAGGAGTTAATCTTCCGGTTGATAGTGTCATTGACAAAGTTCTTCAATCACTGCCACCAAGCTACAAAAGCTTTGTGATGAACTATAATATGCAAGGGATGGATAAGACAATTCCCGAGCTCTTCGCGATGCTAAAGGCTATGAAGGTAGAAATCAAGAAGGAGCATCAAGTGTTGATGGTCAACAAGACCACCAGTTTCAAGAAGAAGGGCAAAGGGAATAAGGGGAACTTCAAAAAGAACGGCAAGCAAGTTGCTGCTCAAGTAAAGAAGCCCAAGTCTGGACCTAATCTTGAGACTGAGTGCTTCTACTGCAA
The DNA here is from genome assembly GCF_002162155.2 of Triticum dicoccoides. NCBI lineage: Eukaryota > Viridiplantae > Streptophyta > Magnoliopsida > Poales > Poaceae > Triticum > Triticum dicoccoides. The sequence goes on from NC_041380.1 coordinate 296,315,786, forward strand.
AGGGACTGGTCACTGGAAGCAGAACCGCCCCAAGTATTTGGCGGATAAGAAGGATGGCAAAGTGAAAGGTATATTTGATATACATGTATTGATGTGTACCTTACTAATTCTCGCAGTAGCGCCTGGGTATTTGATATTGGTTCTGTTGCTAATATTTGCAACTCGAAACAGGGGCTACGGATTAAGCGAATATTGTCTAAGGACGAGGTGACGATGCGCGTGGAAAATGGTTCCAAAGTCGATATGATCGCCGTCGGCACGGTACCTCTACATCTACCTTCGAGATTAGTTTTAGACTTGAATTATTGTTATTTGGTGCCAGCGTTAAGCATGAACATTATATCTAGATCTTGTTTGATGCAAGACGGTTATTCATTTAAATCAGAGAATAATGGTTGTTCTATTTATATGAGTAATATCTTTTATGGTCATGCACCCTTGATGAGTGGTCTATTTTTACTAAATCTTGATAGTAGTGACACACATATTCATAGTATTGAAGCCAAAAGATATAAGTTTAATAATGATAGTGCAACTTATTTGTGGCACTATCGTTTAGGTCATATTGGTGTAAAGCGCAAGAAGAAACTCCATACTGATGGGCTTTTCGAATCACTTGATTATGAATCACTTGATGCTTGCGAACAATGCCTCATGGGCAAGATGACTAAAACTCCGTTCTCTGGAACAATGGAACAAGCAACAGACTTATTGGAAATAATACATACTGATGTATGCGGTCCGATGAGTGTTGATGCTCGTGGCGGGTATCATTATTTTCTGACCTTCACAGATGATTTGAGCAGATATGGGTATATCTACTTGATGAAACATAAGTTTGAAACATTTGAAAAGTTCAAAGAATTTCTGAGTGAAGTGGAAAATCATCGTAACAAGAAAATAAAGTTTCTACGATCTGATTGTGGAGGAGAATATTTGAGTTACGAGTTTGGTCTTCATTTGAAACAATGCGGAATAGTTTCGCAACTCACGCCACCTGCAACACCACAGCGTAATGGTGTGTCCGAACGTCGTAACCGCACTTTATTAGATATGATGCGATCTACGATGTCTCTTACTGATTTACTGCTATCATTTTGGGGTTATTGTTTAGAGACGGCTGCATTCACGTTAAATAGGGCACCATCGAAATCTGTTGAGACGACACCATATGAAATGTGGTTTGGCAAGAAACCGAAGTTGTCATTTCTTAAAGTTTGGGGCTGCGATGCTTATGTGAAAAAGCTTCAACCTAATAAGCTCGAACCCAAATCGGAGAAATATGTCTTCATAGGATAACCAAAGGATACTTTTGGATACACCTTCTATCACAGATCCGAAGGCAAGATATTCATTGCTAAGAATGGATCTTTTGTAGAGAAGGAGTTTCTCTCGAAAGAAGTGAGTGGGAGGAAAGTAGAACTTGATGAGGTAATTGTACCTGCTCCCTTATTGGAAAGTAGTTCATCACAGAAATCAGTTCCAGTGATTCCTACACCAATTAGTGAGGAAGCTAATGATGATGATCATGAAACTTCTGATCAAGTTACTACCGAACCTCGTAGGTCAACCAGAGTAATATCCACACCAGAGTGGTACGGTAATCCTATTCTGGAGGTCATGTTACTTGACCATGACGAACCTACGAACTATGAGGAAGCGATGATGAGCCCAGATTTCGAAAAATGGCTTGAGGCCATGAAATCTAAGATGGGATCCATGTATGAGAACAAAGTGTGGACTTTGGTTGACTTACCCGATGATCGGCAAGCCATAGAGAATAAATGGATCTTCAAGAAGAAGACTGACGCTAACCGTAATGTTACTGTCTACAAAGCTCGACTTGTTGCAAAAGGTTTTCGACAAGTTTAAGGAGTTGACTACGATGAGACCTTCTCACCCGTAGCGATGCTTAAGTCCATCTGAATCATGTTAGCAATTGCCGCATTTTATGATTATGAAATTTGGCAAATGGATGTCAAAACTGCATTCCTTATGGATATCTTAAAGAAGAGTTGTATATGATGCAACCAGAAGGTTTTGTCGATCCAAAAGGTGCTAACAAAGTGTGTAAGCTCCAGCGATCCATTTATGTACTGGTGGAAGCATCTCGGAGTTGGAAGATACGCTTTGGTAATGTGATCAAAGCATATGGTTTTATACAGACTTTTTGAGAAGTCTGTATTTACAAGAAAGTGAGTGGGAGCTCTGTAGCATTTTTGATATTATATGTAGATGACATATTGTTGACTGGAAATGATACTGAATTTCTGAATAGCATAAAAGGATACTTGAATAAGAATTTTTCAATGAAAGACCTTGGTGAAGCTGCTTATATATTGGGCATCAAGATATGTAGAGATAGATCAAGACGCTTAATTGGACTTTCACTAAGCACATACCTTGATAAAGTTTTGAAGAAGTTCAAAATGGATCAAGCAAAGAAAGGGTTCTTGCCTGTGTTACAAGGTGTGAAGTTCAGTCAGACTGAATGCCCGACCACTGCAGAAGATAGAGAGAAAATGAAAGTCATTCCCTATGCTTTAGCCATAGGTTCTATCATGTATGCAATGCTGTGTATCAGACCTGATGTGTGCCTTGCTATTAGTTTAGGGGGAGGTACCAAAGTAATCCAGGAGTGGATCACTGGACAGCGGTCAAGAATATCCTGAAATACCTGAAAAGGACTAAGGATATGTTTCTCGTTTATGGAGGTGACAAAGAGCTCAGCGTAAATGGTTACGTCGATGCAAGCTTTGACACTGATCTGGATGACTCTAAGTCACAAACCAGATACATATTTTTATTGAATGGTGGAGCTGTCAGTTGGTGCAATTCTAAGCAAAGCGTCGTGGCGGGATCTACGTGTGAAGCGGAATACATAGCTGCTTCGGAAGCAGCAAATGAAGGAGTCTGGATGAAGGAGTTCATATCCGATCTAGGTGTCATACCTAGTGCATTGGGTCCAATGAAAATCTTTTGTGACAATATTGGTGCAATTGCCTTGGCAAAGGAATCCAGATTTCACAAGAGAACCAAGCACATCGAGAGATGCTTCAATTCCATCTGCGATCAAATAAAGGAGGGAGACATAGAGATTTGCAAGATACATACGGATTTGAATGTTGCAGACCCATTGACTAAGCCTCTCTCACGAGCAAAACATGATCAGCACCAAGACTCCATGGGTGTTAGAATCATTACAATGTAATCTAAATTATTGACTCTAGTACAAGTGGGAGACTGAAGGAAATATGCCCTAGAGGCAATAATAAAGTTGTTATTTATATTTCCTTATATCATGATAAATATTTATTATTTATGCTAGAATTGTATTAACCCGAAACTTAGTACATGTGTGAATACATAGACAAACAGAGTGTCGCTAGTATGCCTCTACTTGACTAGCTCGTTAATCAAAGATGGTTAAGTTTCCTAGCCATAGACATGAGTTGTCATTTGATGAACGGGATCACATCATTAGAGAATGATGTGATTGACTTGACCCATCCGTTAGCAATGATCATTTAGTTTATTGCTATTGCTTTCTCCATAACTTATACATGTTCCTATGACTATGAGATTATGCAACTCTCGAATACCGAAGGAACACTTAGTGTGCTATCAAATGTCACAACGTAACTGGGTGATTATAAGGATGCTCTACAGGTGTCTCTGATGGTGTTTGTTGAGTTGGCATAGATCGAGATTAGGATTTGTCACTTCGATTGTTGGAGAGGTATCTCTGGGCCCCCTCGGTAATGCACATCACTATAAGCCTTGCAAGCAATGTGACTAATGAGTTAGTTGCGGGATGTTGCATTACGGAACAAGTAAATAGACTTGCTCGTAACGAGATTGAACTAGGTATGATGATACCGACGATCGAATCTCGGGCAAGTAACATACTGATGACAAAAGGAACAACGTATGTTGTTATGCGGTTTGACCGATAAAGATCTTCGTAGAATATGTAGGAACCAATATGAGCATCAAGGTTCCGCTATTGGTTATTGACCGAAGATGAGTCTCGGTCATGACGATCAGTATTATGGGTTTATGTGTTTTGATGTACCGAAGGTAGTTGAGAGTCCTGAATGTGATCACAAACATGACGAGGAGTCTCAAAATGGTTGAGACATGAAGATTGATATATTGGAAGGTTATGTTTGGACACCGGAATGGTTTCGGATGAGTTCGGGCATATACGGAGTACCGGGGGGTTATCGGAACACCCCGGGGGCTTAATGGGCCTACACGGGCTTTAGTGGAAGAGAGAGGAGGCGGACAAAAGGTGGGGGCGCCCCCCCAATCCTAATCCGAATTGGGAAGGGGGCCGGCCCCCCTTTCCTTCTTCTCCTCTTCCCCTTCCTTCCCCCTCCTATTAGGACTAGGAAAGGGGGGAAACTTAATCCTAGTAGGAATGGGAATCCCCCCTTGGGGCGCACCATGAGGCCGGCCAGCCCCCTCCTCCCCTAGCCTCCTTTATTTTTGGGGGAGGGGGGCACCCCATAGACACACAAGTTGACAATTGTTTTAGTTGTGTGCGGTGCCCCCTCCACAGAAACACACCTCGGTCATATCGTCATAGTGCTTAGGTGAAGCCCTGCGTCGGTAACTTCATCATCACCGTCAACACGCCGTCGTGCTGACGAAACTCTCCCTCGGCCTCAGCTGGATCAAGAGTACGAGAGACGTCACCGAGCTGAACGTGTGCAGGTCGCGGAGGTGCCATGCGTTCGGCACTTGATCGGTTGGATCGTGAAGATGTTCGACTACATCAACCGCGTTTCTTAACGCTTCCGCTTTCGGTCTACGAGGGTACGTAGACATACTCTCCCCTCTCGTTGCTATGCATCCCTAGCTAGATCTTGCATGTTCATAGGAATTTTTTTGAAATACCGCGTTCCCCAACATCTACCGCGTCGACAACGGTAGGTCTTGGTGGCATGGTGCAACTGAGTCTCTCAACGGCGGGTCTTGGTGGCTTGTGCAGCTGAGTCTCGGCGGCGAATGGTCTGGATGGACGAGCGGGGCGGTGGTGCTATTTGATGTCATGGTGACATCAATGATAGATGGGACTGGCAAGATCTATGCAATGACCCCTTCTAAAGATGGGACGGCGGAAGATGGTGGCGGCAGATCCTACAACATGCGCATGCAGTGCACGTTGTTGGATGCCTAGACCGGTTGGTACTCTCTGCTTGCCGGGCGGGGGCTTATTGAGGCCATTGGATTAGATGGTGTCCGTTGATGCGGTCATTGCACATCTTTATACTTGTAGGTGCTGCAATTTAGTCTATATTGGGGGCAGCCCAATAACTATTTCAGAAATTCCTAATAAATCCTAGAGGCCCACTTAGCCCATTTGTGCAAAGCAAGGGATACTACTAAAGTTTAGTCCCACATTGCTAGTTTAGTGGGAGGTGGACCTCCTTATAAGGGAGGTTCTTTCCCCACTTGTATGAGCATGAGAACAAGAGGGACATCCACGCGTGCTCCTCCTCCGCCGCCCGCCTCGTCACGCCACGCCACGTCTCGTCACGACGCGCCGCGGGTTGAGGGAATGAGCCGAGCCGATGTCTAAATTTTTGCCACGCACTACGGGTATACGAAAGGTCACTCGGGAGCTGGAAAGTTTTGCTGTAGTGGATATTGAATACGAACGCTGCACCCTTCGGCTGATGTTTGTTCGTTTTATCTCCTGCGTTCCCTTCAGCTCCTGGCGCAGCCTCTCGCCTCCTTCTCTTGCACCTATAAAAGGGAGGTTTCTCCTCTCAGAGAGATGCACCAGAACTTCTCCTTCCTCTCGCCACCGGTTCCAATCTCTGAGCTGCTACTGTCTTCCTCATCCCGGCTTGCGGCGTGCACCGCAGGTCGGGATAGTAGGCCTCCGAAACCGCACCTCTTTGAGTCATGTACGGGAGAAGGGTGATAAGGTTTTTGGGGAGCGCTCTACGCGACTACTGACTGATTCCTTCGTCACGGACGCCCCAAACTCCGATGACTACTTCCCCGACGACGACTTCTTCCCCGACGTTGACAACCTCCTCGACGACATGGCTGGCGAGAACACCGACCCCAAGTCAAGTGCTACTGCTGCTGCTGTCCCGTATGTGTTCTTCTTTCTGTTAAATATCCTGCCACAGTTTCTCGTACTAGTACTTGCCCTAAATATGTTAGGTTCTACTTCATATATGCAACTAGTTCTACTGTCTGCTATAGATATGGCAGGCTACGGTTCATATATGCAGAAGCTATTTACCTTCTCTCTGTCAGAATGCATGACTTGTTTTATCTCTACTATATTAGTCATGCTTTACCTAGTATTTCTGTTAATAAAATCATTTGGTAAATTTCTCATATTTCCAACAATCCAAAAACCTTATTATAGGCAATTTACACCAAGTGGTTTTGTTGCTTCCATGAGACCTCATATGTTTGAGGGTATCCACTATAAGAGGTGGCGCGTGAGAGCTGTCTTATGGTTTTAGACCATGAGTTGCTATGACGCCACTCTTGGCAAACCTGAAGGAGAGCTTGATGCTCAACAGGCACAAGCTTTTCACAAAATGGATACTCTGTTTAAGGCTGCTCTCTTGAGTGTTCTTGGTGAGAACATAGTTGATGCTTATGCGTCAATTGATAATGGAAAAGATATGTGGGATGCACTCGAGGCCAAGTTTGGGGTCTCAGATGCTGGCACTGAGTTGTACATCTGGAGCAATTCTATGACTACAAGATAACTGAAGAGCGCTCTGTGGTTGAGCAAGCTCATGAGTTACAGTCATTTGCGAGAGAACTTGAGCACCTTAGTTGTATGCTACCGGACAAGAATGTTGCCGGAGGTATCATCACTAAGCTTCCTCCTTCGTGGAGGAACTTTGCTACCTTACTGAAACATAAGAGACAAGAGTTTTCCGTCCCGGATCTCATTGGCACTCTTGATGTGGAAGAAAAGGCGAGAGCAAAGGACACACGTGCTCGAGGTATTGAGGGAGGATCTAGTGCCAATCTGGTACAGAAGAAGAACTTCTAGCCCCACAAGTTCAAGAACGAGGGAAAGTTTGATGGTAAAGCAAAGTTTGATGGGAAGAACAAGGTTGTGCAACACACAAACTTCAAGAAGAAGAATGACAAGAAGAAAGGTGTTTGTCATGTGTGTGGGGATCCTAATCATTGGGATCCTAGTTGCCCTAATCGCTATGACAAGCGTCACCCTAGGAAAGGCGGCAAGACCGCTAATGTTGTCATTGGAGACACTGACATGAAGGATGATGGGTATGGTATATTTCCCACTATTCTTTCAGTATGCCATTCTCCTGATTGGTTAATTGACACGGGTGCTAGTGTGCATGTATGCGGTGATATTTCCATGTTTTCGTCTTATCAGACTGCAGGGACTTCAACCGTGCTGATGGGCAACGGTTCAAGTGCTTCTGTTCGTGGTGTTGGCACGGTCGATCTGAAGTTTACTTCGGGGAAGATCGTGCGGCTGAAGAACATGCATTATGTCCCCTCCGTCAATAAAAATCTTGTTAGCGGATCTCTTCTGTGTAGAGATGGCTATAAGCTTGTCTTTGAGTCGAATAAATTTGTAATATCCAAGTATGGAACCTTTGTTGGTAAAGACTATGAGTCAGGAGGCCTGTTTCATTTATCCTTATCAGACGTTTGCAATAAAGTTGTTAATCATATTTGCAACAATAGTGAATCAAATGTGTGGCATTCACGTCTTTGTCATGTTAACTTTGGTTGCATGTCGTGACTAGCGAAGTTGAACTTAATCCCTAGTTTCACCACTGTCAAGGGATCTAAGTGTCAAGTGTGTGTGCAAGCTAAGCAACCTCGTAAGTCTCACACGACTGCGGAAACGAGAAATCTTGCACCACTAGAACTCATCCATTCAGATCTTTGTGAAATGAATGGCGTTTTGACAAAAGGTGGAAAGAAATATTTCATGACGTTAATTGACGACTCCACTAGATACTGCTATGTGTATCTTCTGAAATCTAAGGATGAGGCTTTGAACTTTTTCAAGATCTATAAAGTTGAAGTGGAAAACCAACTTGATCGAAAAATCAAGAGGCTTAGGTCCGACCATGGTGGAGACTATTTTTCCAATGAATTTGATGCTTTTTGTGCGGAACATGGTATAATCCATGAGAGGACGCCTCCCTACTCACCTCAGTCAAATGGGGTGGCCGAAAGAAAGAACCGTACTCTAACAGATTTGGTTAATGCCATGTTAGACACATCGGGTCTCTCCAAGGCATGGTGGGGGGAGGCGATATTGACGGCATGTCATGTCCTAAACCGAGTTCCCACAAAGAACAAAGAGATAACTCCATTTGAGGAATGGGAGAAGAAAAGGTTAAAACTCTCTTATCTACGAACATGGGGTTGTTTGGCGAAAGTCAATGTTCCAATTCCAAAGAAGCGAAAGCTTGGACCAAAGACTGTGGATTGTGTTTTCCTGGGATATGCTTTTCATAGCATTGGATATAGATTCTTGGTTGTAAAATCTGAGGTACCTGACATGCATGTCGGTACGATCATGGAGTTGAATGATGCGACTTTCTTTGAAGATTTCTTTCCCATGAAGGATATGGCTACCTCATCTAATCAGGAGATGCCTAGTTCATTGAATCAGGAACTAGTTACAATTACCAAACCTGCCATTTCGATAGAACACTTTGAAAGTCCTGTGGAGGAAAATAATGAAGTTCCTACTAGGAGCAAAAGACATAGGACTGCAAAGTCCTTTGGTGACGATTTTCTTATGTATCTCATAGATGACACTCCCAGTTCTATTTCAGAGGCTTATGCATCTGAAGATGCTGACTACTGGAAGGAAGCAGTTCGTAGCGAGATGGATTCCATCTTAGCGAATGAAACTTGGGAGATAACTAATCGTCCTTATGGGTGCAAACCTATAGGATGCAAATGGGTATTCAAGAAGAAGCTTAGGCCTGATGGTACTATTGAAAAATACAAGGCTCGGCTCGTGGCTAAGGGTTATACCCAAAAGGAAGGTGAAGACTTCTTTGATACTTACTCACCTGTGGCTCGACTGACCACTATTCGAGTTCTGCTTTCACTAGCTGCCTCACATGGTATTCTCGTTCATCAAATGGATGTTAAGACTGCTTTCCTAAATGGAGAGTTGGAGGAGGAAATTTATATGGAACAACCAGATGGGTTTGTACTAGATGGTCAGGAAGGAAAAGTGTGCAACTTGCTGAAGTCTTTGTATGGACTCAAGCAAGCACCCAAACAGTGGCATGAGAAGTTTGAAAGAACTTTAACAGCTGCATGCTTTGTTGTAAACGAAGCTGACAAATGTGTGTACTATCGCCATGGTGGGGGCAAGGGAGTTATCCTTTGCTGGTATGTTGATGACATACTGATTTTCAGAACAAATCTGAATGTTATTAAGGAGGTCAAAAATTTCCTATCTCGTTGTTTTGAGATGAAGGATTTAGGAGTGGCTGATGTCATTCTGAACATCAAGTTTCTGAGAGACGATGATGGTGGGATTACATTGCTTCAATCTCACTATGTGGAAAAGATCTTGAGTCGCTTTGGCTACAGTGACTACAAGCCCTCTCCAACACCATATGATGCTAGTGTGTTGCTTCGAAAGAATCGAAGAATTGATAGAGACCAATTGAAGTATTCTCAGATTATTGGCTCGCTTATGTACTTAGCCAGTGCTACAAGACCTGACATCTCTTTTGCTGTTAGCAAACTGAGTCGGTTTGTTTGAAAACCAGGAGATGTGCATTGGAAAGCTCTAGAGAGAGTTTTGCGTTATTTGAAAGGCACTGCAAATTATGGAATTCACTACACCGGGCACCCAAAGGTGCTTGAAGGGTATAGTGACTCAAACTGGATCTCAGATGCTGATGAGATAAAGGCCACGAGCGGTTATGTATTCACTCATGGAGGTGGCGCTGTTTCTTGGAAGTCTTGCAAGCAGACCATCTTAACAAGGTCAACAATGGAAGCAGAACTCACATCACTAGATACAGCTATGGTCAAAGCAGATTGGCTTCGCCGGCTCTTGAATGACTCGCCGGTTGTTGAGAAACCTATACCGGGTATTCTTATGAACTGCGACAATCAAACTGTGATCACGAAAGTGAGCAGCTCAAAGGATAACATGAAGTCATCAAGACATGTTCAGAGAAGGTTAAAGTCTGTCAGAAAAATGAGAAACTCCGGAGTTATTGCATTGGATTATATCCAAACGTCTAAAAATCTGGCAGATCCTTTTACTAAGGGTCTATCACGTAATGTGATAGATAATGCATTGAGGGAGATGGGTATGAGACCCACAATATAATATGAGTTGTTCATAGTGGTAACCTATTCTTTGTGATCGGAGATCCTGTGAATTAGATGTGGAAGACAAGCTGTTGGTCAACTGGGAGGAGAGTACCCTTATTATTAAAATACCACTCCATAAAGATGCAGTACTCTCCTAATCTGCATGGCAGGTTGATGTATATCTTAATGTGTTCTAAATGGCTCTTTGAAGCAGAGATGTTGTCCTGCAGAACATCTTTTGAAGAACGCACCTATATGAGTCTGATTGTTAAACATCGCAATCTATGAGAGTAGGGTTCTCTCTAGTAAACTCATGAAAGGTCTCGGAGTATGACGCATAAGCTCCACCCGCGGGGAAGACCCACGGTAGCCACATATCGGTCAAGGCTTTATGTGAAGCTAGATTCGCAGAAAACTTGCAGTTCAAGGCCCAGTCCACTGTTCAAGTTGCTTACTAGTGTAGCATAGAGTTCTAGGTGGAAGTTCAACTTAACAGTCTCCACTGCAGTACCAGTATATAAAACAGTGTTTTGGAACCAAAGGCAAATTACTGTGTGCCTCTGGATCTGGTGGGGGATTGCTGGAATTTAGTCTATATTGGGGGCAGCCCAATAACTATTTCAGAAATTCCTAATAAATCCTAGAGGCCCACTTAACCCATTTGTGCAAAGCAAGGGATACTACTAAAGTTTAGTCCCACATTGCTAGTTTAGTGGGAGGTGGACCTCCTTATAAGGGAGGTTCTTTCCCCACTTGTATGAGCATGAGAACAAGAGGGACATCCACGCGCGCTCCTCCTCTGCCGCCCGCCTCATCACACCACGCCACGCCTCGTCACGACGCGCCGCGGGTTGCGGGAATGAGCCGAGCCGATGTCTAAATTTTTGCCACGCACTACGGGTATATGAAAGGTCACTCGGGAGCTAGAAAGTTTTGCTGTAGTGGATATTGAATACGAACACTGCACCCTTCGGCTGCTGTCTGTTCGTTTCATCTCCCGCGTTCCCTTCAGCTCCCGTCGTAGCCTCTCGCCTCCTTCTCTTGCGCCTATAAAAGGGAGGTCGCTCCTCTCAGAGAGACGCACCAGAACTTCTCGTTCCTCTCGCCACCGGTTCCAATCTCTGAGCTACTGCTGTCTTCCTCATCCCGGCTTGCGACATGCACCATAGGTCGGTACAGTAGGCCTTCGAAACCGCACCTCTTTGAGTCCTGTACGGGAGAAGGGTGATAAGGTTTTTGGGGAGCGCATTGTGTCGTGGTTCTAAGTATGACAGTAGAATGGGGGGTAGGAATGTAGAGGCAAGATCCTAGCTATGGAGGAGTTGTACACGCGAGTTTTACGAGTTCAGGCCCTTCTCGGAGGAAGTAACAGCCCTACGTCTCGGAGCCCGGAGGCAGTCGACTGGATTATGCGCGTGTGTGTTACAGGGGGTGCGAACCCTTGTCCCTGAGGAGGGGGTGGCTTATATAGAGTTCGCCAGACCCCTCCCGCCCCCAGTTACAAAGGGTTTAAGGTACATAAAGGCAGAGACGTTACTGGTAACGCCTGTACTAAAAGTACATAAATGACCATTAACGCTATGACTTAAATCCCGACCGTTGCAGAGTGAGTGGCTCTTAGTCTTCTGGTAGTTGAGTGGTTGTTTGTATGGTCGAGTGTCTCCAAGACTGTCGAGTGGAACATGGCTTTATGGTCGAGTGGACGATGATTTTTCTTTGACTGCTTCTGGTTCTTTAAGGGATGTCCTTGGGGAGGGTATCTTGATCAGATCCATGACCCTACCCTAGGTATATGACTTCATCATTAGCCCCCGAATGGATCAGGGTTTGAGTGAGGAAGGAGTTGAGAACACTTCCGACTCATTTTTCGTGCTATGAGTATATCTTGCTCTGGACCAATGAATTGAGGGAATAACATCAACTTCTTTTTCAGTCGCCTTGGTCCATTCTTGGTTTTTGTCGAGTGAGCTTTCACGGAGAGTTCCGAATGACGATGTGAAGGATGTTTTTTGTCTGACAAGTTGCTCTGCTCTCCGCGGATTTCGCAGGATTCAAATTTTGGGAAGCGTGCCAGACGGGCGAGGCCGTGGTAATCGGGACAAATTAGGCAGGTCGCCTCGATCCCCGCGCCACCTTTTTCGCCACGTATCACGCGCGCGACTGTTGCGGGATTTGTTTAGATCGTCTGGGCCTACAAGTCAGTCACTCGGGAATGACCTTATAAAAGACACTGGACCGGGCCTTTGAGCTGTGCGCTCTCATTCTCTTCCTTCTTCCTCAGACTTCACCGCCGCGCCCGCTTCCGTTCTCGTCGTCGCAACCTCGCTCGGGCTCGATCCGCCGCCATGGGAAAAGAGAATATGGTGGCGTTGGAGTGCGTGAAGAAGGCGACCGCGAAGGCGAAGGGCAAGAGGACCAGCTGGGCGGATCCTCGTCAAGATCCGGCCTGCCGCCGGGCTGGATCCAGGGCGACTGGATCCGCTCGATGATCAGCTAGGACGACCTCGACAACCTGGTGGAGGGGGGACTGATCCCCCACGAATCGGCGCGGCTCCCAGGGAACAAGACCGAGCCGCAGCCGCGGGAGGGTGAGTGCGTTCTCCTCGCCACTCACATCGATCGCGGGTTTTCCTTGCCTCCCCATCCTTTCTTTCGTGGCTTTTTGAACTTCTTCGAGGCTCAACTCCACCACTTCACTCCAAACACCATAGTTTATCTGGCTGCCTTTGTGTCAATGTGCGAAAATTTCTTGGGTTGTCGACCGCACTGGGGTCTCTTCAAACACATATTCACCTGTCGCTCCCAGTCGGTCAAGAAGGCCAATCCGAGTGATGAGAGGACGCACGTGATCTAGATGTGCAGGGGCCTCGGGATCCAGATGAGGAACAAGAGTACCTTCCCAGCGATGATCCTTCTCGACTCGGTCCGGGGCTGGCAGTCGACTTGGTTTTACTGTAAGGACCAGCCGACCCTGGGTCAGTCGACTGGACTTCCCCCCTTTTCCCTGGCTCGAGTGGAGAAGCCCTCCTCCTTGAGGGTGATCCCAGAAGAGAAGGCGCATGTCAAGGCGTTGGTCGAGCGGGTCGTCCAACTTGTCCACGATGGAGTGACTGGGATGGACCTGCTGGAGGTCTTTCTCAGTTGACGCATCCAGCCGCTTCAGGCCCGTGACCATCCGATGTGGATGTACTCGGGACTCGAGGACTCCACTCGGATCCACCCGGAGGACGTCAGCGAAGACACGGTGGAGAAGTGGTTGAGGGGAATCACCAGCAACAAAGACAACCCCCAGGGGGCTAGGAGGGTGATTCCATTCGACCACTCGCGCCAGCCGGAACAAGTATGATTCTGCTTTGCCAAGTATCTTCTTGGTTCACTGCGTGACACCTTGTTGATGGTCGACTGTATCTCCTTTGCTCATTGTCCTTTCAGGCCCTCATTGATATGTACTCGATGCCCAATGGAGTGCATGATCAAGGCGTCGAGGAAGGAGCGAGCGGGGGCGAGAGCGGCGAGTGGCACTCGGATGTCGAGGAGGACGAGGAGAGCGACGACTCGAGTGATGACTGTAGCGACCCGACCCGAATGGATGAAGTCTCTGTGCTTAAGTGCCATCCCTGGATCGGTATGCTGACACACACAGTACTCGAGGATTTATAACAGAGGTAAATCACATGTATAAGTAACGTAAGATACTATTACCTCAATCCAAAATAGCGGAAGTAACAAGGTTGTGGATTCCCATCAACACCAATGGCAAAGTTGAGTGTAGAGATCGTAACCCTAATGTATCACTTACTCGTCGTAAGATAATCCTGCAACATGAGACGTTGCAGCCACAAAGGGTCAGTACATTGAATGTACTGGCAAATTCACACCATAGAGAATGATGAACAATGGCTATCACTACATGCAAATATGGCTGGTGGAAAAGCTCTATGGTTATAAGGTTTTTGCGAAAAGCCAATTTTTCCCTACTGCAAAGGAATAAATTTTATTTAACTATCATGGTGGTTGCTGAACATTGAGAATGGTTGACAGCATTCTCAATCCCAATTAAGTAACATCATTAAACCCAACAAAATTAATTTAAAGTAACATGATGAGATTCACATGATAATCCAGGTAATAGATACTCAAGACGTCCATAACCAGGGACACGGCTAATCATGATTAGTTTATACACTATGCAGAGGTTTGCGCACTTTTCCCCACAAGACTCGATCTCCTCCGTTGGGATTCTCGCACTGCATGGTGTTTGAGAAACGGATGACCGAGACATAGTCTTTCAGAAGCGCTAGCACCTTACGATCGGATAGACCGTTACACCTACTTTCCCCTACATCTGCTAGTCTACCACTGTAAGAGTTCGCACAACTTAGTCAACTATGCTAGAGCCCATAGTAGCTTGTGGCTGCACACGGAAGTTTCTAGTATGAATAATCTCATGATCCCTTTGAGCCTGGGTGGCGGTCCAAAAAAAACAGGCAATCCTGGAATACCCAGGTGCCTAGACAGGCAATTGCTCGAATACCCAGGTGCCTCAATCCACCCAGATGTGTGTTAAAGTTTCCACCTTAAGTAAACCATTAATTAACAATCTCACATCTGTCATCAAATACTCTCAAACCCAATCCACGTCTACGAGCATAGCATGGCAATATAAGCATAACGTAATAGTAACTCCCAAGGTTTGAATGCATGGCAATAGGTTCCTACCTCATCAACTACTTCCCAATACCCACATGTTATCAATCCTACTCATGCAATGTTTGAGGGTGAAACTAATGCATAAAAACTGGGTGATAAAGGGGATATGATCAAAGTGTGAACTTGCCTGCAATGTTGATGAAGATGATGCGCACTCAAAACTCTTGATAGTTCTACTCGTCACACTCCGGTCAATCTATCGTAAGCAAGCAATAGTAACCACACATAAGCAATCACTCAGAGATCGGAGAGAATAAAGAAAACAATTCGAAAAACGTCAAAACCAAGCAAATAACTCTTGCAACATAAAACAATTTCTAACAGTACCAAAATTATATGAATTTGGCCTTATCAGAAAGTTTAGGTCAAGAGCTTTGATTAGCAAAAAGAATCAACTCAAACAGAGCTATGAAACTCAAGTTATGATCAAACGAAGTTTGAATCTAAATCTGAAAATTTTAAAATTTCAAAAACATGTATGAGTTGTTTATCTGGATAGAGGAGATCATAACGAAGACGTGAGCGTTGGTTTCGTTGGATTTGGACTAATGAGCAAAAAGTTGTGATAGATTGAAGATCAGGGACTAAACTGTGAAGAAACTAAATACATACGGGTCCATGGCTAAAATTAAAAGAAAAAAGAAAAAGACTAAATAACGAACGTTCGCTACACAGATCTACAGAACGAAAACGTTCACTAAAACTAGCTAAACAGAAAACGTTCGTTAACAAATAAACCTGGAAAAAAACAAACCTAGGGTTTTTTTGGAAAACAACGAACTAAAAGGAAAACCGAGAAAACCGGGCGGCGGTTATACCGGTTCGCAACAGGTTCGACGCCGGCGGCGGTTTACCACGGTGGTGGAAGTCCGGCGAGGGGCGGCAGATCGGGCGGCGGCGAGGCGAGGTGGCTCCGGCGTGGCGGCTCGGCTTCGGGCGCGGGGCAAGGCGCGGGCGGCGTGCAGGCGAGAGGTGGGGGTGCAGCGGCAAGGCGGCGATGCAGCGGCGGCGGCGCAGTGTGGCGAATCTCATCGGCGGCGGCGAGATGCAAGCGCCAGCGATGGCGATGTGGCAGAAGGCGGCGAAAGAGGAGAGAGAGGGATCCGGGCGGCGCTTATAAAGGAGGAGGGGAGGTCGAGGCGTGGAGGAGGGTGCACGGAGGCCGAGGCGGTCATGGCGCGGCGGCGGAATCGTGCGGCGGCGAGTCTCCCGCTCGGGAGCTCGGGGATGGCGGCGGCGTGGGCTGGGCCGTGGCCTGGCTTGGGAGCTGGGCCGGCCCAGTCGGCGGATTTTTTTTATTTTTTTATAAAGATTTTCTAGGCAACAGAAAAAAACAAAATAAATAAAAAATTTATATAGGCATATAATATACCAAAATTTGCAGAAAAAGATTTTCTACAACATGGACATTTTTATAATGCCAAATAAAATCCACACAAATTCATATAATTCAAAGAGTGCTACTGGTCTAATAAATTTTTCTCCAATTTTCTATTGTAGGGAATCATGTTACCCTATTTTCCATGTATTTTTTTTGGAGAAAAATAATTTGAATAAAACTCAAATAACCCAAATTGAAAAATAATTATTTCAAATGGATTTTAAATTTGAGTTTCTTTGAAACTCCCAACTCATATTTCATATGTTTCGAAGAAGTCATTTTATCTTCTCTCGTGAAAATCATTGAGTTGCATAAAGTTTCTAAATTGGAAAATATTTTCCAAATGAAATTCAAATATTTTCAAACACCCCTTTCATTTATTGAAATGGAAGAAGTCATGTCATCTTCTCTCTAGGGTTTTGTATTTGAAAAGACTTTGAATTCACGGAGATCAAAATGCAAAAGGTGAAGGTTTGGGAAAGTCCTTTTATTCCCTCTCATTTAACTTTCAAAAAGTTTCAAATTTCACTCAATCAATCACACAACAATCAAACAAACAATCAATCTATCTATTTATTATAACATTCCAAAATTTAGAATTTTGGGATGTTACAAACCTACCACCCTTAAAATGAATCTCGTCCTCGAGATTCGGAGAGGCTAGCAAGAAATAGGTTAGGGTTTGGGGTCTCCTCAAAATCCATCGATCATCACACGGGGTCTGGGGTGCTACCACCCTTAGAAGCATGGTTATGGTTCTATCAAAACTCCTATACTCCATCCTTATTATTAACAGTGTCGGTCTTCTCAGATCGTAAGGATGATTCCATCTCTGGGCTCTTCCGGTAGTGGCATAACCTTTTCCTCAATTCTTCTGTCCTTTCCTCTTGGTAAGGTTATTCCGAGATTGGGTCTTCTTAGCTCACAGGTCTGGCGCCAATACTCAACAACTATCGATATCTCATGGTGGTCAACAATTTATGGTTCCGTCTGCAGGAAATGGGTCTGGTTGATTCTCACCGTATAACCTACGGTTGGCAAAAGCTGCCTTGTACAAGGGAAAAAATTCTTATACCATTCTAAGGTTTAAACAGGGTTTTGATCGTCGTCTCTTTACTATAGGTAGGTCACTCAGATTTTTACCTTCCCACATAGCAAGGCAAATAATAAGAGTAAGTCGGTATGGTGATCAATCCATCCCGCACCCAAATCATTACCTTGTATACGGTTTAGCGAATCTCGCATTCTAATACTCGGTCATCCTCACAAGCATTGCAGAATTTCTCTTGTCGACGAACCAAGTTCGGATATATCCATAGATTCTGCAAGCCAGACAAACATCTAACGTTTCTTCACAACTCTCAGGTTTTGCGTTACTCCTATAAAATCGTATGTCGATAAACGTCGTATCTTCCTCCAGGGTTTTTCCTTCAGCAAGAGTGTGCTTGCTTCTTGGCAGGTCCTGGGGCCTGTGGGTTATGGCCCATCTCATTACTTGTAATCCTTGAACTCATCATCGGGCAACTGATCATTATTCCAACATCCAACTTCTAGCTTCCTAGCATACTTAAAATCCATCCAATTGTATTGTCTCCCTTCCTTCTATTTGCACCAAACTAAGACGTGATTACTCAGACTCATCCTGGAATTTCCCTTGATCCATATTTCCACCATCATACCTCCTTTATATCCAATAGTAATTCATCTCTTCATCCTCGTGGGATATCCCTCATACCGAGATAAAACTTATACTTATGAAGTCCATATTCCACTTCGTGGAACATCATTATCCTTTCCAGGTTCAAGCGTCCTCACAGGGGAATATTAGCCATCTCTGCATGGCACTTCTTCAACTGGGAAAACGTGAAACACATCATGAACTCCTGACAGTCCTTCGGGTGACTCCAACTTGTTGGCCACCTCTCCCATACGCTCCAAAACTTGGTATGGTCCTACAAATCTCGGGGCTAACTTTCCCTTAACTCCAATTCGTTTAACTCCTCGCAGAGGGGGCACACGAAGACATGCTCTATCTCCAATTTCATAGACTACCTCCTTGCATTTTTTTAGTCTACATAACTCTTCTGCCTGGACTGAGCTACCTTCAGTCTATCTCGAATCAACTTAACATTCTCTTCTGACTCCTTGATCACATTTGGTCCAAACAACTGGCGGTCTCCAACTTCATCCCACATACTCTTGGAGTATCACACATATCGAGACAAAACTCATATTCATTTTGTCCGAAATCCACTCAGTGGAGTGCCCTTATCTTTTCCAGGGGTCAAGGGTCCTTACAGGGTACTACCACCATTAAAATGCACAAATCTTCCATAGACCATATTTCTCATATCCTCAGAAATTGTCAAAATCCTTCTTCATAGAGTATCAACTCATAAAATCCATATCAGTACCAACGATGCTAACTTTATTCATTCTCAAATAATTTCAATCTCTCGCTTTTACATTACATGTCTCAACTCAATACCTCAATATAAAGGAAAATGTTCTCACTTCTACTACTCTATTTCTTTTGTTGCAAACTCAACTATCTAGCACAAGTTTCCTTCTCCTTGGGGCATTCTCTGGCAAAGTGCCCTGCTCCATTACAACTAAAACATATTACTTCGACAAGTATCGAGGTTTCCTTTTTGGGCAACTGTTGAGGTAGTGCCCTGACTCCTTGCACCTGTAACAGGTGATATTACTCAGGTCCCTCCTGGGCTCCAATCGGTTTCTCTTCCTGGACTTTTCCATTCCAATTAGGACTTCTATTTCCTGTCGGTCATACTCTACTTCCTCTGTCGGGAATTCTACTAGATCCCCATTCAAAAAAATTTGGGAGATGTGTCCTTCTTCTCCACATGAATAGCAAGTCTTAGTGCAGGGTTTAATTGGTTCTTCTTTGGGTGTGTCCCCAACGTCTTCCTTCATCACGGTTTCTTCTAAAATTTCCATGAGGGCTCCTTTCATTACTTCTTTCTTCTGCTGGATGGTTCTTTGTACCATCGGGTAAATGCGACACTGAGCAGGATAGTGGGTACTCCCTTCACACAAGAAACAAGTAATCTTCCTAGTTGGGCATTCTTCAACTGGATGACTTCCTTCACAATTAGGGCATTCATCCTTGTTTTCTTTATGGGTGTGTCCTATTTCTCCACAAATCTTGCATGCACAAGGTTTCCTCATATCCTTTCCATAAGGCTTCAACTTCTAGGACACAAGCCGAGACTTTGGCAGAGTCAACTTTAATTCTCTCCAAGTGGTTACTCCTTGCCATCCATTCATGGTTTGGTACATCCTCCACCAAGTAGCAGCACCTCTTTCAAAGCACTGAAGAGCATGTTGTGTCATATCATTTCCAACTATAGGGTTATTCTCCATGTGATCCTCCATGTTCTGAATCCATCGGTCTGTCTCCAACTGACTCATCGTTCCAGAAAATACAAGCTCATCTCCATTCATCCTCTATTGGGTCCATGTGGGTTTGGGGTAAGTTAATAGAGATAGAGAGGGATACACACAATGCAAACAATAGTTTTTAAAAAGACAGATTTTATTGTGGCTGTCAAAAAACATCAAACAAATGACAGCTCACAATCGTCGCATCTAACGTAGGTATATCAGGGGTTTGGTCTTCTAAAGGTCAATAAATCTTCAAAATCGCCAAACTCTTCAAGTCTTGTTTATGTCTCCGATGGCTTCTT
This sequence comes from Triticum dicoccoides, assembly GCF_002162155.2. Lineage (NCBI taxonomy): Eukaryota > Viridiplantae > Streptophyta > Magnoliopsida > Poales > Poaceae > Triticum > Triticum dicoccoides. The sequence continues at coordinate 296,335,916 of NC_041380.1, forward strand.
CCCATCGTGCTTGTCCTTCTCAAGTTCTTTTGCCAGATCATCTCCGTTGACGTGAAGTCTCTTGTGACATCCTTTAATATTTCGGAGTTGCATTTCAAACTTCTAGGTTTCAACATCCTTGGCATGAACCATGGTCTAGTTCCTGACAAATCTCCGGTTTCTCGAGGTTTTGCTCCTCCAGCTTGGCTACTCTCATCTTTAGGGTCCTGAGTTCCCCATGAAATACTCCCTTATCAAAATACTGCTTCTTGTAGGTCCATCTTAACTTCTTGATGTAACACTCCAGATCCTGGTGATACACCAGCTAAGGTTAAAATTGCATCCTTAACTCAGCATGGTGACAATAGCATCAACGGGCGATATCATTAGGGGTAGCCGTATTTCTGCCCTTGTCATTGCCATGAGCTATCTTCCATAATTGATATCTCCTGCCTTAGGGTTTTCTTGACAAAACTTTGAGTTCTCATGCTCTATGTTCCGGTCTTTCTCCGATACACCTTGATCTCGGTATTGACAGCTTCCATAGTCTGCCAAGTTCCATAAGGGTAGCCTTCTTAGGTCATACAAATCTAGAAATTCTTCATAGCCTCCAAATTCTCCTATTCTTCGGAGTCTTCAACCGTTGTAGTTTCCATTATCATAATGTATGGTAAAACCCACTTCATTCTGAATGGTCTTAGTTGTCCAATATCTTGTACTTCTTGGAGTGGTCTCATTAGTCGAATCTTCGAGTGATCCAAAGGGAAAAGGGGTATGGTCTCTCTAAAGGGATTTTCTTGAATAAGCTCAAAAGAGAAGAGAGGTAAAAGATCTTTTTGAAAGGGAAAGTTGTAGAGAAAAATCTTTGCTATGGCTTTGCCAGTTTCTAGGGTCACGTCCTACAGTCAACATGTGCTCTGATACCATCTTGTAGTGAGCCGACCCGAATGGATAAGTCTCTGTGCTTAAGTGTCATCCCTGGATCGGTATGCTGACACACATAGTACTCGAGGATTTATAACAGAGGTAAATCACATGTATAAGTAACGTAAGATACTATTACCTCAATCCAAAATGGCGGAAGTAACAAGGTTGTGGATTCCCATCAACACCAACGGCAAAGTTGAGTGTAGAAATCGTAACCCTAACGTATCACTTACTCGTCGTAAGATAATCCTGCAACATGAGACGTTGCAGCCACAAAGGGTCAGTACATTGAATGTACTGGCAAATTCACACCATAGAGAATGATGAATAATGGCTATCACTACATGCATATATGGCTGGTGGAAAAGCTCTATGGTTATAAGGTTTTTGCGAAAAGCCAATTTTTCCCTAAGGAATAAATTTTATTTAACTATCATGGTGGTTGTTGAACATTGAGAATGGTTGACAACATTCTCAATCCCAATTAAGTAACATCATTAAACCCAACAAAATTAATTTAAAGTAACATGATGAGATTCACATGATAATCCAGGTACTAGATACTCAAGACGTCCATAACCGGGGACACGGCTAATCATGATTAGTTTATACACTCTGCAGAGGTTTGCGCACTTTTCCCCACAGGACTCGATCTCCTCCGTTGGGATTCTCGCACTACATGGTGTTTGAGAAACGGATGACCAAGACATAGTCTTTCAGAAGCGCTAGCACCTTACGATCGGGTAGGCTGTTACACCTACTCTCCCCTACATCTACTAGTCTACCACTGTAAGAGTTCGCACAACTTAGTCAACTATGCTAGAGCCCATAGTAGCTTGTGGCTGCACACAGAAGTTTCTAGTATGAATAATCTCATGATCCCTTTGAGCCTGGGTGGCGGTCCAAAAAAACAGGCAATCCTGGAATACCCAGGTGCCTAGACAGGCAATCGCTCGAATACCCAGGTGCCTCAGTCCACCCAGATGTGTGTTAAAGTTTCCACCTTAAGTAAACCATTAATTAACAATCTCACATCTGTCATGAAATACTCTCAAACCCAATCCACGTCTATGAGCATAGCATGGCAATATAAGCATAACATAATAGTAACTCCCAAGGTTTGAGTGTAGGGCAATAGGTTCCTACCTCATCAACTACTTCCCAATACCCACATGTTATCAATCCTACTCATGCAATGTTTGAGGGTGAAACTAATGCATAAAAACTGGGTGATAAAGGGGATATGATCAAAGTGTGAACTTGCCTACAATGTTGATGAAGATGATGCGCACTCAAAACTCTTGATAGTTCTACTCGTCACACTCCGGTCAATCCATCGTAAGCAAGCAATAGTAACCACACATAAGCAATCACTCAGAGATCGGAGTGAACAAAGAAAACAATTCGGAAAATGTCAAAACCAAGAAAATAACTCTTGCAACATAAAACAATTTCTAACAGTACCAAAATTATATGAATTTGGCCTTATTAGAAAGTTTAGGTCAAGAGCTTCGATTAGCAAAAAGAATCAACTCAAACGGAGCTATGAAACTCAAGTTATGATCAAACGAAGTTTGAATCTAAATCTGAAAATTTTAAAATTTCAAAAACATGTTTGAGTTGTTTATCTGGATAGAGGAGATCATAACGAAGACGTGAGCGTTGGTTTCGTTGGATTTGGACTAACGAGCAAAAAGTTGTGATAGATTGAAGATTAGGGACTAAACTATGAAGAAACTAAATACATACGGGTCCCTGGCTAAAATTAAAAGAAAAAAGAAAAAGACTAAATAACGTACGTTCGCTACACAGATCTACAGAACGAAAACATTCACTCAAACTAGTTAAATAGAAAACGTTCATTAACAAATAAACCTGGAAAAAACAAACCTAGGTTTTTTTTTTGGAAAAAACGAACTAAAAGGAAAACCGAGAAAATCGGGCGGCGGTTGTACTGGCTCGCAACGGGTTCGACGCCGGCGGCGGTTTGCCGCGGTGGTGGGAGTCCGGCGAGGGGCGGTGGATCGGGCGGCAGCGAGGCGAGGTGGCTCCGGCGCGGTGGCTCGGCTTCGGGTGCGGGGCAAGGCGCGGGCGGCGCGCAGGCGAGCGGTGGGGGTGCAGCGGCAAGGCGGCGATGCAGCGGCGGCGGCGCAGTGTGGCAAATCTCGCCGGCGGCGGCGAGATGCGAGCGCCGGCGACGGTGATGCGGCAGCAGGCGGCGAAAGAGGAGAGAGAGGGATCCGGGCGGCGCTTATAAAGGAGGAGGGGAGGTCGAGGCGTGGAGTAGGGGGCACGGAGGCCGAGGCGGTCACGGCGCGGCGGCAGAATCGTGCAGCGAAGGGTCTCCCACTCGGGAGCTCGGGGATGGTGGCGGCGTGGGCTGGGCCGTGGCCTGGCCTGGGAGCTGGGCCGGCCCAGTCGGCGGATTTTTTTATTTTATTTTTTTATAAAGATTTTCCAAGCAACAGAAAAAAAACAAAATAAATAAAAAATTTATATAGGCATATAATATACCAAAATTTGCAGAAAAAGATTTTCTACAATATGGACATTTTTATAATGCCAAATAAAATCCACACAAATTCAGATAATTCAAAGAGTGCTACTGGTCTAGTAAAATCCAATAAAAATCATTTTAAAAATACCAAAATGATTTCAAATAAATTTTTCTCCAATTTTCTATTGTAGGGAATCATGTTACCTTGTTTTCCATGTATTTTGTTTTTGGAGAAAAATAATTTGAATAAAACTCAAATAACCCAAATTGAAAAAATTATTATTTCAAATGGATTTTAAATTTGAGTTTCTTTGAAACTCCCAACTCATATTTCATATGTTTCAAAGAAGTCATTTTATCTTCTCTCGTGAAAATCATTGAGTTGCATAAAGTTTCTAAATTGGAAAATATTTTCCAAATGAAATTCAAATATTTTCAAACACCCCTTTCATTAATTGAAATGGAAAAAGTCATGTCATCTTCTCTCTAGGGTTTTGTATTTTAAAAGACTTTGAATTCAAGGAGATCAAAATGCAAAAGGTGAAGGTTTGGGAAAGTCCTTTTATTCCCTCTCATTTAACTTTCAAAAAGTTTTGAATTTCACTCAATCAATCACACAACAATCAAACAAACAATCGATCTATCTATTTATTATAACATTCCAGAATTTAGAATTTTGGGATGTTACAATGACGAGGAGGTCGACTCACCTCCTCGCAGAGAGAGGAGATCCAAGCACACTCACGACCCGGCGAGCACCCCGGTTCAGGCGACCGCGCCGACTGGGCAATCTTCGAAGCGCACCCGGACGTCTTCCCCAGCGCTGATTGAGAAGGCTCTGAAGCAGGTCAAGGTTGTACCGCCTCCTACGCCAAAAGCATCGAAGGCCACCTCCAAACTACCGAAGGCTCTGCCCAGGATCAAAGTGACCGTCCCCACCATCTCCGGGTAACCATCTGATCTGTTCTTTTCATCGACTCGAGCAACAGAATGTAACCGACTGAGTGTGGACATTTGGAGTGCTGCTACATCAGGAACCTCTTCCTACCAGTACCGAGACGAGGAGATGGAAGATGCGGTTACCTCCAACCCAGGTAAAAACTCTTATGATCTTGTTCTTGATTACTTGGCCGATTGAATTCTAGCGGTTCACTTGGGGTCGACTGAACTTCTCTGCAGCTCCACCCAATGTCATTGATCTCCCAGACGACGATGAAGATGTGGCTCCTAGGCCCAGAAAGAAGAAAAAGGTAGCGGCTGGCAAGACGTCTCAACAGGGACCAACGACAACACCGACCGTCCGTCAATCTGAAGACGCGGGTGGGGCCTCTGTAACTTTTGTTGTACCCGTGTCGAGTGAGCGCCCCGCACCGTCGACTGCACCGGAGTTTCCTTCAGTCGTCCAATCTCCCGCCCCTGAGCTCCAAGCTGCTGCACCTGGGTCGTCTGCCCCCTTCTTCACCAGCTACCCTGTTCCGGAAAACCTGTCGGATGCGGCTGCGGAAGCCATCCGTCAGGCTGACGTGATGATGGATCGGATGAAGACGGTGCACGAGAATAGCCATGCTGCTTACGACGCCAGCGCTGCTCTCTGGGACAATGTCCAAGTAAGTATACTTTCGACTGACCTTGTTCTATTAGGATATGCTACCCGAAATATTTTCTTCCATACAATCTCCTGTTGTTTCCGTTGAATCTGTACACCCACTGGGTGTTTTGTTGTCTTTGGTATTTGCGCTCTTCCACTCGGTCTGGGCGAGTAGGATCTGAACCGGTGGGGGCACGCTAAGTGCACCCACTGGGTGTAGTCCCCGGGACCGCAGTCGACTGCTGGCAGTCGACTGGGTTCTGAATAGTTTTTTTTTCTTTCTTTTCTTCCACTCGACCCGGGCGGACCGGTCGAATGAGATCTAAACCGGTGGGGGCACGCTAAGTGCACCCACTGGGTGTAGTCCCCGAGACCACAGTCGGTTGGGGTCTAAGTGAACTCTTGATCTTGTCGATTGACACGTCTTTTGCCTCCTGCAGAAATCTTGTACTCTCATTTCCAAGTTTGTTGAGCTTGAGGACAAGCAGAGGCAACTCAACCTCGACTTGGAGTTGGCCCAACAGAATTTGAAGAAAGCTCAAGATGAAGCTGCTGGTATGGAAGGTAACTGCCTGTCGACTGTTCACGTCGATCGTCTTTAAAATATTTATTTGATCTCTTGTTTGATCCAATTGCTTCTTTTGCAGAGAAAATGAAGTTGGCTCTGGAGAAAAAGAACTCGGACCTTGCAGCTGCACAGAAGGAAGCCCAGGATAAGACTGCCCTTGCAGACCAGAAGCTGGCTTCAGTCGGAGCATTGGAAGGGGAGGTGAACAAGCTGAAGTCCTGTCTCAATGAGTCTAACCGAGAAGTGAGTCGTCTGAAGAAGGATAAAATTGTCCTGGATGAAAAGCTGGAGTTTGCGGTCCACAAGAGGAATGACACGGAAGCTTATCTGCGAACTCTTGCCAAGAAGCTCTATCTTATGTTGGAAGGTACTCCTTTTAAACCGACTGTGTTGATGCTTGCAAATGAATCATGTCTAGTCGACTCACTAATTTTTTGATTGCAAAATTCTGTCAAGACTTTGACGAGGAAACCAGAAGGGTCGAGACGGGTTTGGACCCTATCGCTTCTCCAGTTTGCGACGAAACTGCCTTGAACGTGCTCCGACTGGAGTCTCGTGTCGCCAGCGTCACAAGTTACCTTGCGCGTCTGAAGGTGGCAGTCTCACGAGTCGACTCATCGCTCTGGCCAAGGGCGACGCTTCAAAATGACCTGGAATCTCTGATGGCTCGACTCGACGAGGTCCCTGATCGAGTGCAAGAATGGAAGAAGTCCTCCGCCCGGTGTGGTGCTGACGTGGCGTTGTCCTTGGTGCGAGTCCACTGCAAGGAATCTCGTGAAGACAAGCTGGCAGCGATCAAGATCGCTAACACCAAAAGGCATGACTTCCAGTCCTTTATGGAGACTTTCATCGCTGCTGCCACTCGGATCGTGGATGGGATCGACTTGGACGAATTCATCGAACCTGCCAGCCCTCCTCCTGCCGAGTGAACAAACTTATGAAATTTGAATTTGTCTTAAATTTGCCTCGGAATGCCGAGTGATTGTTGTAACCGTTAAACTCCTTCGGGCTTGATGCTCGAATACTTTTGATTTGCTGCTTGGAACTTTAGGATTTATCCGAATTGCCTTTGAGTATACTTGTGATTGCTTTTCGGATCTGCTCCGTTGTGTTTGTGGTGTAGCTCGGAGGAGAAGGTTGCAGTTGACCTGTGCTTCGTCATCCTTGCGGACAAGGATGGAGCATACGTTGTATTTGTGGCGTAGCTCGGAGAAGAGGGCTGCGGTCGACCTACGCCTCGTCATCCTTGCGGAAAACGATGGAGCGTACGTTGTATTTGTGGTGTAGCTCGGAGAAGAGGGCCGCAGTCGACCTGCACCTCGTCATCCTTGCGGACAAGGATGGAGCGTACGTTGTATTGGCGTAGCTCGGAGAAGAGGGCCGTGGTCGACCTGCGCCTCGTCATCCTTGCGGACAAGGATGGAGCGTACGTTGTATTTGTGGCATAGCTTGGAGAAGAGGACCGCGGTCGACCTGCACCTCGTCGTCCTTGCGGATTTTATAAACTTAGGCGAGAACTGGACTGCAGCTAAGCCCCCGAGTGGGAGGATTGCTCGCCACTCGGTAGGATTTTACAAACTTAGGCGAGTACTGAAATGCAGCTAAGCCCCCGAGTGGGAGGATTGCTCGCCCCTCGGTAGGATTTTACAAACTTAGGCGAGTACTGGACTGCAGCTAAGCCCCCGAGTGGTAGGATTGCTCTCCACTCGGTAGGATTTTAAAAACTTAGGCGAGTACTGGACTGCAGCTAAGCCCCCGAGTGGGAGGATTGCTCTCCACTCGGTAGGATTT
>NC_041380.1:296343817-296436064 GCF_002162155.2 Triticum dicoccoides
TGGACTGCAGCTAAGCCCCCGAGTGGGAGGATTTCTCTCCACTCGGTAGGATTTTACAAACTTAGGCGAGTACTGGACTGCAGCTAAGCCCCCGAGTGAGAGGATTGCTCTCCACTCGGCAGGATTTTATAAACTTAGGCGAGTACTGGACTGCAGCTAAGCCCCCGAGTGGGAGGATTGCTCTCCACTCGGTAGGATTTTCTTTCGAGCTTAGGCGAAACGGATTTGCGGCCAAGCCTCCCGAGTGAGAGGCTTGCTCATCACTCGGTAGGATTTTCTTTCGAACTTAGGCGAAACGGATTCGCGGCTAAGCCCACCCACTGGGGGATTTCGAAGGTAAATAAAAAAACAATCATGCGAGAAGACCGAAAAGCTCTTGTCTTTGACGAACAAATTACAAAGGTACTTCTTATTACATTTTATTTGAACGAGTGCTTAAGTATAAAAGGGGCGAAGAAGCTCCGCGTTCCAAGATCGTGGCTCGTCCTTCTGATGCTCAACGATGTAAAGATGGTATGCTCCATTGTGGAGAACTTTGGTGACGATGAAGGGGCCTTCCCAAGCCGGGGCGAGCTTGTGTGGTTTCTGTTGATCCACTCGAAGAACCAGGTCTCCTTCTTGAAAGGTTCGACCCCTCACGTTTCTGGCGTGGAATCGATGCAAGTCTTGCTGATAAATGGTCGACCGGATCAAGGCCATCTCTCTTTCCTCCTCTAAGAGGTCGACTGAATCCTGCTAGGCCTGCTCTGCTTCCTCTTCGGAGAAGAGCTCGAGTCGGGGTGCGTTGTGGAGCAGGTCACTTGGCAGAACAGCTTCGGCTCCATAGACCAAAAAGGAAGGAGTTTATCCAGTCGATCGATTGGGAGTTGTCCTCAAACCCCATAGAACTGACGAAAGTTCATCGACCCAAGCGCCTGCTGCATGTTTGAGATCACGCATCAGTCGGGGTTTCAGTCCTTTGAGAATTAGGCCATTCGCTCTTTCTGCTTGTCCGTTTGACTGCGGGTGAGCGACTGAAGCATAGTCGACTCGTGTGCCTTGAGAAGCGCAGAAAGCTCTAAACTCATCAGAATCGAAGTTCGACCTGTTGTCAGTGATGATGTTGTGTGGAACTCCATATCTGAATGTCAATTCTCTAATAAAACTAACAGCGGTGCTGGCTTCAAGACTCTTGATAGGTTTAGCTTCGATCCATTTGGTAAACTTGTCGACTGCCACGAGCACATGAGTGAAGCCGCTCCTACCAGTTCTCAGTGGTCCAACCATATCCAATCCCCAAACAGCAAAGGGCCAAACGAGGGGAATGGTCTTCAGGGCTGACGCTAGCTTGTGAGACATGTCCGAGTAAAACTGGCAGCCTTCACATCTGTCAACTATATCTTTCGTCATTTCATTTGCTCGTGGTCAATAGAATCCGGCTCGGTATGCTTTAGCCACGATGGCCCGAGAGGACACATGGTGGCCATAGGTCCCCGAGTGGATGTCATTGAGGATCATTCGACATTCTTCTGGCATTATGCATCTCTGACTGACTCCAGTCACGCTTTCCCTGAACAATTGTCCACTTATCACAGTAAAGGCCTTGGATCGACGGACGATCTGGCGAGCCTCTTCTTCGTCCTCTGGGAGTTCCTTTCTGAGGATGTACGCAATGTACTGCACTGTCCAGTCGGGAGTAATGACCAGAACCTCCATGATTAGGTTGACCACGGCTAGGACCTCGACTTCAGTCGGATCTGTGGCGCTCTTAGGCTGTGGGGGCTCTTTAGTAAAAGGATCTTCTTAAACTGTCGGTGTGTGAATATGTTCCAAAAACACATTGCTGGGAATGGCTTCTCTCTTGGAACCTATCTTTGCCAAGTCATCGGCTGCTTGATTTTTCAGACGGGGTATGTGATGGAGCTCTAACCCCTCAAACTTCTTTTCCAACTTCCTCACCGCATTGCAGTAACCAGTCATGGCTGGGCGTCTAATGTCCCATTCTTTCATCACTTGATTGACCACCAAATATGAGTCGCCGTAAACCATAAGGCGACGGACGCCGAGTGAAATGGCCATACATAACCCATATAGGAGTGCTTCATATTTTGCTTCGTTATTGGAGGAATCGAAGTGAATCTGGAGGACGTATCTGAGCTTGTCTCCTCGGGGGGATACCAGTACCACCCCAGCACCAGAACCATTCAGCATTTTGGACCCATCAAAGAACATGGTCCAGTGCTTCGAGTGAACTTGAGTCGGCAGTTGATGTTCGATCCACTCGGCGAGGAAATCTACTATTGCTTGGGACTTGATAGCTTTTTTGCCTCAAACTTGACATCTAAGGGAAGGAGTTCAATCGCCCACTTTGCCACCTGATCAGTTGCATCTCTGTTGTGCAGAATCTCCGATAATGGAGTGTCGCTGGCGACTGTAACAGAGTGATCAGAGAAATAGTGTGCAACCTTCTCGTGGTCATGTAAATCCCATAAACAAGCTTCTGATAGTGTGGATATCTCTGCTTTGACGGAGTCAGAACTTCAGAAATATAATAAACCGCGTGCTGAACTTTATAAGCTTTTCCCTCTTCTTCCCGCTCGACCGTAAGTACTATACTGACGACTTGTCTAGTGGCTGCTATATAAAGCAGTAAAGGCTCTTTGCTGATTGGGGCAGCAAGCACCGGCTGGGTGGAAAGCAGGGCTTTTAGCTCTGCAAATGTTGCATCAGCTTCAGGAGTCCACTCGAACTTATCTGATTTCTTCATCAGTCGGTAAAGAGGCAGTGCCTTTTCATCGAGGCGAGAAATGAATTGACTTAGGGCGGCCAAACAACCAGTAAGCTTCTGGACATCATGCACACACACAGGGCGTTTCATCCGGAGTATATCACCCACTTTCTCTGGGTTAGCATCGATCCCTCGTTCGGAAATGAGAAAACCGAGTAATTTTCCGCCCGGAACTCCAAACGTGCACTTTGATGGATTAAGCTTGATATCATACCTTCTGAGGTTGGCAAAGGTTTCAGCAAGGTCAGTCAGTAGGTTGGAACTTTTACGTGACTTAACCACAATGTCATCCATGTATGCTTCCACATTCCGACTGATCTGAGTGAGCAGGCACTTCTGAATCATCCGCATGAATGTGGCTCCAGCGTTCTTCAAACCGAATGGCATAGTGACATAATAGAAGCACCCAAATGGGGTGATGAAAGTTGTTCTTATCTCGTCGGGTCCGTACAGACGGATCTGGTGGTACCCGGAGTAGGCGTCCAAAAAGGACAAACGCTCGCACCCCGCAGTCGAGTCAACTATCTGGTCGATGCGAGGGAGAGGAAAGTGATCTTTCGGGCAGGCCCGATTGATATATTTGAAGTCGATGCACATGCAAAGTGAGTCATCCTTCTTTGGGACCATGACAACATTGGCTAACCACTCGGAGTGGTAAATCTCACGGATAAACTCAGCTGCCAAAAGCCGAGCCACCTCTCCACTGATTGCCTTCCTCTTCTGTACGACGGACCATCGAATATGTTCTTTGACTGGTTTCACTTTTGGGTTGACTCGCAAACGGTGCTGAGCCAGTCCCCTGGGAACACCTGGCATGTCCGAAGGTTTCCATGCAAAGATGTCCCAGTTCTCACGGAGGAACTGGGTGAGTGCTTCTTCCTATTTGGAGTCGAGTGTCATTGAAATGTGAGTTGGAGCAGCATTGGGATCCGTCGGGTGAATGTGAATCGACTTTGTTTCGCCAGACGACTGGAATGCTGAATCCGTGGCAGGCTTCTTGGCTCGCAACAAATCACTCGGACCTGCATTTTTTTGATATTCTTGCAATTCTACTACGGCCATCTGTGCATCGGCGATCTTTGAGCCCTTTTGGAAGCACTCTTCCGCCTTCTTCTGACTACCAGTGATAGTGATCACCCCTTTGGGACCAGGCATCTTCAATTTGAGGTACACGTAACATGGTCGAGCCATAAAGCATGCATAAGCCGGCCTACCCAGAATAGCATGATAGGCACTCTGGAAATCCACAACCTCAAATGTCAACTTTTCTCTATGGTAATTCTTGGAATCATCGAAAACCACGTCGAGGGCAATCTGGCCGAGTGATGCAGCCTTCTTGCCAGGAATGACCCCATGGAGATTCATATTACTTTCACTGAGTCTGGACATCAGAATGCCCATTACTTTCAACGTCTCTGCATACAGTATATTCAGGCCACTGCCACCATCCATCAGAACCTTAGTCAGTCGGGTGCCTTCGACTACTGGGTCGACCACCAACGCTTGCCTCCCAGGGGTGGCTATGTGCGTTGGGTGATCAGACTGGTCGAATGTAATGGCAGTCTGGGACCACTTCAAATAACTGGGTGTCACCGGAGCGACCATGTTCACTTCTCTGTTGATGACTTTCAATCGACTTTTACTCTCAACGTCAGCGAAAATCATCAGAGTGGAATTCACATGGGGATAACCATCGTCATCCTCTTCCTCATCCTCAACCTTGTCTGCTTCTTTCTCCTTTTCCTTGGGTTGTTTCTCTCGGAATTGTTGGATTAGGAGTCGACACTGCCGAGTGGTATGCTTCGGGTAAATGAAATTACCCTCTCCATCTTTTTTGGTGTGGATGTGGCATGGCAAATCCAGCACATCATTTCCATCTTGATCTTTTACTTTCTTGGGGTTCCACGGTCCCTTGGGCTTCCTCTTGAACTTTCCTTGAGTCACGGCTAAGGTTTCACCAGGAGCGGCTGGCTCGGCTTTGCGCTTCTGCTTCCGACTAGAGTTTCCTCCTCCGGTTTCATGGGCGACTGTTTTGTGCTTGCCACTCCGGAGTCGGTCTTCTTCTTCACCGTTGGCATATTTGGTGGCAATTTCCATCATCCGAGTCAGAGTCATATCTCCTGTCCGACCGAATTTCATATTCAACTCCCGATACTTGACGCCTTCTTTAAAGGCACAAATTGCCTGATGATCACACACATTCTCCACTGTGTGATGCAATGTGGTCCATCTCTGGATATAATCCCTCAAAGACTCATTCGGTTTCTGAATGCAACACTGTAATTCGGTCAACCCTGCCGGCCGTTTGCAAGTGCCTTCGAATGTTCTGACAAATACTCGGGCAAGATCTTCCCAAGTATAAATACTGCTTGGTGCTAACTGATTCAGCCATGCTCTAGTCGAGCCCTCCAACATCAGAGGAAGGTGTTTCATGGCCACCTCATCATTACCGCCACCAATCTGGATAGCCAATCGGTAATCTTCAAGCCAAGTATCAGGCTTGGACTCACCAGTGAACTTACTGACTCCAGTCGCCAACCTGAAGTTGGGGGGAATCACTGCAGCCCTGATGGCTCTGCTGAAGCACTCCGGACCTGAGACACGCACCCTGCTGCTGGTTGGTAGATCTCTATCATGATCCTCTCGGTGAGCTCTGTTTCTGTCGACCAAGCCCTGAACGAGAATAGATCTCGCATCAAAGCCCGGTTCTCTGGGGTCGACTGGAATCCCTCGCCCCATACTGTGAGGGCGTCTGTCATCATGTTGCCGAGGCACGTACGACCCACTCCTTGGGGGAGGCATAGGCACTCGACGATGATCATCGTGATCGACTCGGTGGTCATACTGCTCACGGTTTCTGTACTGATCTCGTCGATCTCCACGTCGCTCACGCCTCAGGGGCGATCTTGGGCTATGAGCCGACTGAACTGTGTCTGCAACCACGGATCTGCTATGGATCTTATTTCACGACTGAGATACTGCGGTATTCTGCTCTCCGGGTGCACGGAGCAAGGCTCGGATCTACACCAGACCCCGACCAGCTTCTGACTGGGAGGGTTGGATCGACTCTGCTATCCGGTCTGCAGCTGCGAGATTCTGGATCAGAGTTCGATATACCTAAGTCAAAGGCGGAAAAAGTTGACGTCGACTGGATTCAGGAGCACGCTGTCGAGCACGCTCATCGAGTGCGCGCTGGAGATTCTCCAGTCGAGTGCGCTCAGTCAAGTTGGCCAGGCGCGCCTCCTCCAAGGCCTGGGCCTCATGGGTTTCTCCAACGATAGGAGTGTGAAGTGCATCCATGTTTCGGCGGCGAAGTTCTTCTCTCCATTGTGAGGAGAGGGGTTTGGGGCGGTACTCTTGATGAATACGCGATGGATCGCCGCCCCCATCGCCTCGTCTTCACGGGTGAAGCCAGGAGGACTGCGTGGTCCATTGACCATCAAAACTTCTGCCACGGGGTCGCTGCTATCGCACTCGGATGCAGTCTCTACGGAGCCAGTCGACAGATCGAACAGGCCGTAGAGGGTTTCGTCGGGCTCGATCGCCGCGACTTGAGGGGTGGCCGACTGGGGAGCCACCGCATGCTTCACCCACCGCTGAAGCCTCGATCGATCGGAACGTTTGCTTCGGCGGGCCGCAGGGAGGGGAAAAGCTGCAGGAGCCGACTGATACTGGATGGACGGCTGCCGCAGGAGGATGCCACGGACACACGCATGAAAGTGCGTTGCCCCGCAGACGGGGAGCGCGTCGACGTTGAGTGGAGCCTCCTGAAGCCAAGCGAAGTCGTCGGCGACAAACACGAGCACGCCGAGACGGATCACGCGGCCCTCAGCCAAACCTCCGCCTGAAACCATGATGAAGGGGATCAGAAAAATTGCAACCTCTCCAACAAGTCACTAAGACACCTGCCCCACGGTGGGTGCCAACTGTCGTGGTTCTAAGTATGACAGTAGAATGGGGGGTAGGAATGTAGAGGCAAGATCCTAGCTATGGAGGAGTTGTACACGTGAGTTTTACGAGTTCAGGCCCTTCTCGGAGGAAGTAACAGCCCTACGTCTCGGAGCCCGGAGGCAGTCGACTGTATTATGCCCGTGTGTGTTACAGGGGGTGCGAACCCTTGTCCCTGAGGAGGGGGTGGCTTATATAGAGTTCGCCAGACCCCTCCCGCCCCCAGTTACAAAGGGTTTAAGGTACATAAAGACAGAGACGTTACTGGTAACACCTGTAATAAAAGTACATAAATGACCATTAACGCTATGACTTAAATCCCGGCCATTGCAGAGTGAGTGGCTCTTAGTCTTCTGGTAGTCGAGTGGTTGTTTGTATGGTCGAGTGTCTTCAAGACTGTCGAGTGGACGATGATTTTTCTTCGACTGCTTCTGGTTCTTTAAGGGATGTCCTTGGGGAGGGTATCTTAATCAGATCCATGACCCTACCCTAGGTACATGACTTTATTACTCTGCGCGACTACTGACTGATTCCTTCGTCATGGACACCCCGGACTCCGACGACTACTTCCCCGACGATGACTTCTTCCCCGACGTCGAGAACCTCCTCGACGACATGGTTGGCGAGAACACCGACCCCAAGTCCAGTGCTACTGCTGCTGTTGTCCCGTATGTGTTCTTCTTTCTGTTAGATATCCTGCCACAGTTTCTCGTACTAGTACTTGCCCTAAATATGTTAGGTTCTACTTCATATATGCAACTAGTTCTACTGTCTGCTATAGATATGGTAGGCTACGGTTCATATATGTAGAAGCTATTTACCTTCTCTCTGTCAGAACGCATGACTTGTTTTATCTATACTATATTAGTCATGCTTTATCTAGTATTTCTGTTAATAAAATCATTTGGTAAATTGCTCATATTTCCAACAGCAGGTGTAGCGACTTTGTTCGCCTCGAAGGTGATCTTTATATTCATTTTGTCAGACTCTCATGAATAAATTACTTAAAAATGGTTGCATGCATCAGTTTGATGGCCGGGGTAATCTTCTTCTCAAAAAATATTCGTAATTGTGGCATTCGTTAAGAAAAACGTAAGTGTAGCACTGGTCGTGGTCGACCATCGTCCCACTCGCATCACGTGTTGCGCCAGCAGTCCGCTAGATAAACTAGTAAAACGCACGTGCGTTGCTATGGGCTATACTGTATATAAATGAATCAGACAAATTATTGATATTGAAGCTTATTTCTCTCTCATACACCAACCTCAAGGTCGACGGCAGGTTCCCGCGATCTAGTGTAGCATAAACATGGCCATATTGGAGGGCTATACTGTATATAATAAAGGGGATTTGTTTTTACTGTATGTATGATACACTGTATGAAAAATGTAACAATGCGATAGTCCAGGCTCCCACAAATCCAGACCATACTGGAGAGAAAAATGTCTAAACTATGAACCCTGTTATCTCCAACACGCATACCAAACATAAAAACTCCACCCCATGACACACCCTTATGTTTTTCTGTCGGACCCTCCCCTTCCGCTCGGTTTTCGCTGTAGTGAGACATTTCTCATTGGAGTCCTCTCCTTTAAAGTGGGATGACGCCCACCTCACCTTCGCCATCGCGGCCTCTCTCCTTCACACCATACTTCCCCATGGAGGGATTGCATTTAGACGTTGAAAAAAATCGATGGCGAGGGAGTCATGGAGGAGGGGTAGAGAACGAGCCGGTGAAAGCCAAAAAAACCTACGTACAATGTTTGCTCCGCCTGGGTCATAGAGGAGTCCCCTGGTAGAGGAGTTTGGGGAGAAGAGGACGGTGACATGAGGACATGTCGGGAGGATCGCAAGGAAGGCACGCTGGTAGAGGAGATCGGGGAGAAGAGGACGGCAGCGCGAGGACGTCGGGATTATCGCGAGGAGGGGAGACGATGGGAGGATTGCGTTCACATACACGTTAATGGGCCAGCCCAATGTTGTGATGTGATGATGTCAAAGGTGGGCGAAAGATAGGACTGCTGGGATGAGGTGGAGTGAGGCGAGACTACCAACTAAGACATTAGTAGTAGAGATTACTGAGAGTTGGTATAACATACATAATCCTTATGGAAAATGTTAGGCTGAATCTTTGAGTTAGTGAATCTATCTTGTAAACTCCATTGTAGACCATGCATACACATTATTCTCCAGAAGAGCTGGTGCAGATTATTTGAAGAAGCTTGATATCCCATAGACCATAGTCCTCATGTAATTTTGCATTGAAAGATATAGGTATGTAAGACAGTTAGCTTGGAATGAAATAGATAATTAAATGGAAAAGAGAAGAACTGAAATGAGGTAGAACTTCCAGTAGGGTCAAATTTCATTACTCAGACTAACCAAAAGTTTCAGAACCGAGTTCTTGGAGCTCTTTGTCTTTGTGGTCATCATTCTTTATAATCTAAAACGTGAACATTTGGTTGGTAAAGAACATTACGTGTTAAATATGACATGTTATAGCAAGCCTAATATCAGGACCACCTCTCATGGGCACAATCAACTCCCTGAAGCCTCTTTTTTTTATCAGATGCATAATGCACATCACTTACCGAGGAAGATTTTAGCCTCTTCAACATAACAATCGGCATCCCTTGTCAAAGCTCACACCAAAATAATTGCACGTGTAATCATTCTACCCTTTGATTGATAGACTGAAAATAAGTACACAAAAGATAGGAGCTACTCACATTCAAACTTCCGCCACAAGCTCGTTGATGGTCATGCCCCTTTAACATGTTCACACATAGTACGTCAAAAAAATATTCCTCCAACCAGCCCATACAGAATGCCTCAAATTGGCATGATAAAACAAATCCAGTTTGTATTATTCATTGAAATGATAAAAAATAAAAACATCTCAAACCAATATGTATGTAGAACCTGAAATTATATCTTATGTATCAAAATGACTATACAACCTTCCAAAAAGCGAAGGAGGACCATACATAATACACTACTCCTTTCTAGCGCTTTACGTCGCCCGCCTCCCAATGCATCCCTGGTCATCTCCATGGCCTACAGGAGACGCTTCACCTACAGCAGAATTTCGAGATAGGAATCCCTTCTTCACCTACAGCAAAATTTCAAGATCCCAACACTATCAGGCTAATACAAAGATCCATGAGAAGTGTGAACGCACCAACATCTCCGGGTATGCATGGACCGTATGGGTAACTGATTTGGGAAATGTAGGCGGCGATGCTGGCATGGCCGACGGCACATGATGCATCTATAGTGAGACCGGCGGCGGCCAGCAGCACCGTGGGGGCCCAATTCGATAAGCCCGGCGGTCGAGTACCTGGAAGGCCAGTAGCCCACGCCCACGACGTTGGCAAAGTAGCTCAGGATGGCAGCGGCGAATCGCTGGGTCACCCGTGTCAATGACCTCGAGGCGTCGTTGGCGCGAAGGGGAGCATGTTTCCACTGTCGTAGATCTCCCATGCGACATCAATGGTCGACAGCATTGGTCTCTCTCGATGGACCGGATCTTCCCTATCGCGGTATTCGGGGGAGAGGGGGTAGGCAATGCCAAACAGCGGAGGGAAAGGCTTGACCTGGCAGGTTCTTGAGCGGTTTGACAGTTCTTATTTTTCAAGGATAGCTGAATGCCCTTGCGTTGCTATGGGACATCCAAGATATATATATATATATATTGATCAATAACCAGAAGGTTATTAATTCTACTTCACAAACTTCGACAATGCATGCACATTTTAATTTTCGATCAAAAAACAAAGGTAAAAAACTCCTATAACAGTGGATAAAATACAAGAAATCAGTCTAACTGAAAATACCACGTCTACCTTAGAACTTCTATAATATCAATTAAGAAGTCTGCTACAAAACTTACTAACAGGTGGAAAGGGGCAGCTAGTATCTCTCCAACAAACAAAATCATATCATACAAAATAGATTGCCTGCAGTCAATAAAACAGTAGTAGGGCATCTGAACAAAAAAATACATAGGGAAAATGGAACATGTCGTTTCGAAGATTACATTAATCATGTCAATGTTAACCACAATACTGAAGATAGGCCATAATGGCCACATGACCATCTGCACTGTACTGATAACGGAACTGCGTGTCTTCATTGCTATCATTATAGATTAACATATTTAATAGTTTCAGCACAAAGGTTCCATAATGTCAGGGTAAATTCAAGAATCTTCACACGCACTTAATAGACCATGTAATAGCATGTTGAAAACTACGCAGGAAAAGCATGGTTCCGAGATACTTAAGTCTTGAGGTCAGTCCAGTCTTACCATGAAAATGAAAAGACCATATGATGTCTGGTGCAGCTCCCTATTCATCAGTAGAGAATCCTTCGATTTATTTACATGAAGATTCTTATTGGGCATGGCTGCATCAGTCCGAGTATATATATCTGGATGATTGATTCCACACATGTGGAGCAGATATTGGAGATTATTAAGATTCTAGCTTATTCCAAACTTTATTTATTTTTATCCCAGTTCTAGACTTCTAATGTCTGTGAAAGAAGAAAATCTTGACCGGAACACAAAATGGCAACAATAAGAAAAAGTTATCACCGGAGCAATGCAGTTAAGAGTTCCGGACACCTTTCCGAAAGAAGTGACATATATTAGCATATTTTATCAGAACAATTCAATCTGCAAATTAGCAAACATGGACATTCTAGTGCATAGTAGTACGAAAAAAGGTGAAAACAAGTGAACTGTGACACAATGTAACAGCTGAATCAACAAGGACATGTTAGAATGCGAACATATTGGAGATGAGAATTCCATTGACCTCTTGTTGGACTCTTCAAATCAGATCACTGATGGCGCTTCCAGCAGCGAGGCTTCCCCACGGCAAGGCATCTTTCTGACTATTGTAGCTCTGGAGGATTATGCCATCAGTAGATAATCTACCAGGACCTAAGGCTTCTCCATCCAGCCACGGCTGCAGCCGCGTCCACATCGTCGTGGATGCTCCGCCATATCCGCCTGGACGAGCGCAGGCTCTTCATCACCAACCTCTTGTTTAGCCATGATGCCACGGTGGCCACCAGGCGGCTTGAAGCCACAAACGACATGGTTGAGCACACATCGTGATGTTGGGGGTCACACCGGACAGCGACACCATGCAACGCGTCATGGCGGTGTTCATGGAGGCGTTGGCGCGATGCTAGCTCCCGGCATGGGCTGGCCTGTGCAGGGCACTGCTCCTACCCCGTGTGGCGCCCACGCCACCATCGCAACCTATACCATGCAATCAAATTGGCAGATAGAGTGCAAAATAATGGAACAAAATTGACAGAAAGATGAACAATGTGCAAGTAGCAACCTCAAAATACGAGGACTACTCGTTTTGAAGTTTCAGAAGAGTTGATCTCAGAAAACTTCAATTGAACGCAAGACCAAGTAGCAATGTACCCGGATCAGCAGCCTGATTTTTAGATGGTGTAGCTGGCAAATCTTCAAATCTAGTCCCCAATAAGGAAATCAAGAGCAGATCATGAAGTTAATATACAGAGCTTCCAGAAATCACACATTCACCTACATCCAAAATGAAGCCTCCACCTGCCAAAATCACATGCCTAGTTCTTGTAGTGTCCCAAAGGCAGTATGTAAGGCAGCGGAATGGATGATCAAATCATAAAACACAATCTAGTATTTACCAGCGATTCAGTATCCTGCACGTCGGCTGGATCTCAGAGAGCATCTGCTTCATCTTGTCTTAGATCTCACCATGTAAGATGAAACCAACAACAGCGAATAGAAATAGGCACGGGAAGAGAGGGTGGCGATCTTGGCGAAGACCTCGCAGACGCAGAGTCGCCATACTGGCGCTCGTAGCCCTGGAACACCTCACTGCTTATGATTGCTCCTCTTGATCGCCTTTCATGGCATGTATTAAAGATAAATGGTAGCTAACCAGACCTGGCCGCTGCCACCGCCGAGAGGAGGTTGAGTAGTCAGCCGTTTGCGTAGGTGAAAGCTGCTATGTATGTCCTTGATCCATCGCCCGCCGTCCAGGATCGACCCATGCACTTGAGACAATACTGGGCGCGCATCGAAGGAGACTTCATGACTATGTCCCGGATCCACCGCCCCCTGTCCTGCTTGACCCATCCACAGGAGTCAACACCGGACGCACCGGCTCATCGTCGATGCCGACGAGCTGTTTCATTGTGAGGTCAAGGGGGACCGCGGAAGGTCCGCACTGGTGCCTGTGCTACGCGCTACTCGCTAGCAGCGTCAACTAGGAAGGGGCGGCTAGGGTTTGAACAGGGAGGAGGAGACACGACTTGCGTGGATTTTTCGTTGCTTGTGTGCGTGGGTATGACGGTTTTGCTGGTTTTTTCGCCGGATCGCATGGGGGTGGGACCACGTAATTAAGAAGAACGAATCACGTTTGGGGTCGAACGTACGCAGGGAAAACCAACAGCGCACGGGAGGGGGGCTCGACAAAGGGTTCGACGACGTAAGACGGGAAACGGGACGCTGCGTTTCTTTTATGTATTATATTATATATATTGTTTATTTATTATTATTATTATTATCGTTATTATTAAAGATAGAGATTAGAGATTAGAGATTATTTGTTCCTTGAAAATCTATTATTTGTTTCCTAAAGCAAATTGCATTAATGGGAGAGATCCGTTGATTTGACTAAGGTAGGAAAGAATCTATTATTTGTTTCCTAAAGCAAATTGCATTAATGAGAGATATTCGTTGATTTGGCTAAGGTAGGAAAGTTAGATCCGTGATCTTTTATGAAAGTGTTGAAAATAAACCGTATCGGACTACCAACTCCTTCATTAGGTTTTTTTTTGCTGGTTAATTTTCGTAAGTTTTTTTCGCTGGATTGTCTTGGGTGCGATCGGAGGTTAGGCCCTGGAGTGCGTGGGGGCGGGTGGGGCTTCGGTACGCGGTTTTTTCGGTTCATGGCGGTTCAGTATGAGGTGGGACGAGGTACCCAAATAAACCATAAAAGGTGGGACGAAAAAACCTGAAAGCGAGACTACCAACTGCTTCATTAGAAGGACGTGACTATTGCGCGCGCGCGTTGCAGCGCTCGATTCAGACAGGATGGTGTGATTACGTGAGGGAGCATTCCCACCATCATCGCGATAAAAGCGGCCAGCTGCCCTGGACGGATCGCTCCACGCATGGGAATCAGCGAGCGATCGCGAGAGAGTAAAGTCGCATTAGAAGTAGAGATAAGATTGGGCACGAAGACTACCCGACATATAGTCTTTCCGTTGTTAATTCCCGGATTGCATGCCGTGCGTACTCCTCGCTCGTCCGGCGACTATCTCTCTCCTTGGACTCAGTAGATTAGTCACACCGAGATCGCGTTCTAGTAACAGACCAAACGGTAGTATCTATCATCGGGCAACAACCTTACCTGCTGTATATAAGGGCCAAAGGCTCGCCACACCCCATTCCTTCATCCGAGCGAGATTCCCAATCTAATCGCCGGTTCTGTTTCTCCGCCCACAACGAAGCTAGCCAGAGATCGTCGGAGATGGCCACCTTCCGCGTTGCGGACGCGTCGGAGTACTTGGCCATCACCGGCTGGGGCATCGACGACGTCAAGCTCGCCAAGAAGGCGTGGGTCTTCGTGGGGCAGCAGTGCAAGAAGTTCAGCATCTCGCCGGTCAACTACGAGTTCGAGGTGCACGCCATGAGCGCCGAGAAGCTGCCCTTCATCCTTCCCGCAGTCTTCACCATCGGCCCCAAGATCACCGCCACCGGGGCGGAGGCGTCAGACAAGAGGGACCTCGAGGCGCAGCTCCTCCTCTACGCCAAGCTCATCGCCCCGCTGCACAGGTCGAGGAGCCACGTCCACGAGCTGGTCAAGGGGATCATCGAGGGCGAGACCCGCGTGCTCGCCGCCGACCTCACCATGGAGGAGATCTTCAAGGGAACCAAGACCTTCAAAGAGAAGCTTTTCAACAGGGTGCAGCTGGAGCTTAATCAGTTCGGACTCGTCATCTACAACGCCAACGTCAAGCAGCTGGTGGATGTGCCGGGGCACGAGTACTTCTCCTACCTCGGGCAGAAGACGCAGCAGGATGCTGCCAACCAGGCCAAGGTGTACGTGGCCGAGGCCCGGATGAAGGGAGAGGTGGGCGCCAAGGAGAGGGAGGGCCTGACTCGGCAGAACGCCGCCAAAGTGGATGCTGAGACCAAGATGTTGTCGGTGCGGCAGCAGGGTCAGGGGCTCAAGGAGGAGGCCAAGGTGAAGGCCGAGGTGCAGGTGTTTGAGAATGCACGGTGAGGCCAAGGCAACTACTACGCCCTCAGGGACTACCTCATGATCGACGGCGGCATGTACACGGAGATGGCGAGCATCAACGCCGGCGCAGTCAACGGCATGCAGCCCAAGATTAGCATCTGGAGCAACGGTGCCGGAGCGGACGGCGCCACGAATGCCGGCAAAGAGGCCGCGGGAGGCAGCGCGCTGCAGCAGGTGGCCGGGGTGTACAAGATGCTGCCGCCGCTTCTGTCGACGGTGCACGAGCAGACTGGGATGCTGCCGCCGGCGTGGATGCGCGCTGCCCAAGGACAGCGCCGCCAACTGATCATCGTGGAGTGCGCGTTCCTCGTTTGATTTGGTGCCAAGACTCTTGTCAGCTTAAGCGTTAAATTAGGTTGCCTTAGGGCCCGCATTTTTTCAGGTTTATAAAGAACTATGAATATCCCAGATGTTTGTCCACTATCAGTCGTGTTATGCTTCGAACATTTTCCTGAAGTATTATTGTTAAGATTTATTTTTAGCGCCTTTGATATTACAATAAATTTTGCAGGGCAAAACATGTTCTCTCCATATTAAAAGTAGAAAGTTACTTGTGTGTACATGTCTACTCCCTTCCTCTCAAGATAAGTGTCTCTACCTATAATTTTATACTAAATTTAATATACATAGTTAAGACACTTGTGTTGAGACGAGGGAGTATTAGACCTCCCCCAATGCAAAGGTGCTTAGATGAGGTGCTAAGTATATTAAATGCCTTAGCAACTCAAGTCCACAATGCAAAGGTGCTAAGCTTTTGGGTGCTAAGCTTCGTACATTTAATTCGTTGTACACTCAAAATTGTGCTTCCACCTAGGTGCACGTGCTTAGCATCGTTTCTTTCTGGGGTCACCATACTACTCTCTCTCTCTTCTTAACTAGCATGCCACATCATATTTTTTGCTTAGTTGGCAACCTTAGCACCTGTACAAGGTGGAGCATTGGGAGGGCCTTAGCCTGGTCATAGTGGGGAGTAACTTATACTAGTGTTATACATATGACACTAGTCGAAGTTACTATCTTCATAGTGCAAAGTAACATAATAGTAGTGTCATATGTGGCTTCATTTAATAGCTTGTAGACTCATGTTGTCTTGGGAAGCGCTACGTTACAGTAACATATTATGTTACCACTTCTCATTAACTACTTGTCACATAAGCAAAAATATCTCGAAGTGCGTTATGTTACTACTCCCTCCTTTCCGGTTTATAGGGCTTATCTCAAAATTTTAGTTTTTCCATTTTATAAGGCTTAATTTGGTTGTTCCTCATCACATGTTCAGACTTCAAGGTGCATTAAATCATTGCATGCAAGTATTAAGAGAAAATTGACCAATGCATGCATGCATTGCAATTAATGCATTCGTAAACATAATTTTTTGAGAAAAACAAGAGCATTAATTGGGTGCTTTTGCAAACTACAAAAAATATTTCACCACTCATCATTTACCTTGGTTGGTGAGATTTTTGAATTGAGCCTTATAAACCGAAAAGGAGGGAGTATCTAAGTTACTCCCACTATGACTAGCCTTAGGCCCTATTTGGTTCATAAGTCTTAGGACTTTTTTTAGTTCCAACTTATAAGTCCCAAGTCCCTAAAAAGTCCCTACTTGTTTGGTTCCTGAGACTTATAAGTCTCTATAAGACCATATTACAACTATAAGTCCCTATAAGTCCCTCCTTAAGAGTCTTATTTCATAAGTCACAAATACCCACTTTAAGTTCCTATAAGTCCCTCATGTTTGGTTTAGATGAAACTTATAGGGACTTATTTAAGTCCCTAGACCAATAAGTCCCTGGAAACAAACACCCTCTTAGTTTTCGCTTCGCAGCAGTCGTCAGATTTATTTATTTATTGCACGTCTGTAAGAATACACACATCTGGATAAGGAGAGGCCATGGAGTGAGTTCCAAATCAAAGTGCCTGATGACTCGATGCGAATCTTTCAAGCAGCAACAAGGTGCACGCCGCATGATGGCCTGGGCACGCTCTTCTAGGAGGATAGGTGGCTTGACGGATGGAGGATCCAGGAAGTTGCACCGACTATTTACAGCATGGTCCCGAGCCGTGTTAGGAGGACGAGTCGGCTTCGTCAGGTGGTGATGGATGGCTCTTGGGCTTATTGCATTAATCCCGACCTTGGCACGCATGCACTCCAAGAGTATTTGGAGCTTTCACTCAGAGTGCAGGCATGGGAACCCACAGAGACTGGTCCGGATGTGTTCACTTGGTCCTGGGAAGCAAAGGGGCAATACTCAGTGTGGTCTGCGTACGCTGCCAAGTTTGGGGGCCGGGAGGTGATTCCGACTGCGGAATTAACGTGGAAATCACGAGCTCCGTCACAATGCAAATTCTTTACGTGGCTGGCTCTACGCAACAGATGTTGGACGTCTGATCGACTTGCTCGAAGAGGATTGCCACATCAAGACAAGTGCCCGCTTTGTGACCAGGAGGAGGAGACAATAGACCATGCGCTGCTAAATTGTGTTTTCGCCAGGTCAATCTGAGCGGCGGTCTGCACTGCGTTGGGGAAGCCTGAGTGGACGCCAACCCCACAAGATACACTACAATCTTGGCTCTGTACGAAGCAACAGCTCAATACGATAGTCAAAAAAGATCTGCACGTTGTTTTGCTACTGACCCTGTGGGAGTTGTGGAAACATCGGAAGCTGTGGTGTTTGACGGCGAGTTACCATCGACTCACCAGCTCATGCGAAGAATAGAAACGGAAGGAAGGACTTGGGCGCGATCGGGACTTATGAAAGGCAATGTTGACTTTGTGTTTGCGGGTTTAGCGAGGTGGACTAGTGGGGAGAAGTAGTATCATGTGTACTAGGTGGAGTAGTGTTGTACATATGTGTGAGTAATCATCACACTTGTAATTGACTGATGGAGGCTTTCTATGCCTTTCCTTCTTTAATATATGATATGCACGCTCGTGCATATTCGAGAAAAAGAATACACACATCCGTATTCCTCGCTTCACTGAAAAGGGACTCGGTGGACCTAGCCTGGCCTCAAATGTTTTCCGTGCGGGCTCTTAATAAAACTGCTCAGTTAATGATCCTCTCCTATAGGAATTATAAAACTGCCAATATTACGAGAGAGGCATTGCAGCAACCGGGCTTCACTGCTTTCTATATTTGAACACTTTGAAATTCAGGTTTTTGAAGTTTCAAAAAATGTGAATTTCTTTCTGGGGATACATATACACATTCCGATTACACGCATCAAGTTTTGGTACAAATCTTGTTTTGCTTTAGGCTATAGGAAAATAAATAAATTTCTGAGAGTATATAGGATAAAAAGGGTGCCATTTATGTCAGAAATTTCTCTTTTTTGTATTTCCTAAAATACAAAGTATTTCTTTTCCATATTTTTACCAGGCTTTAGGAATATGCCTATGTATCCACATATTTATTCTCAGATTTTTTTTGAGTACCAAAAGTGTGTTTTTGAATTTTTTCAAATAACAAGAGCAGTGGAGCTCGGTAGCTGCAAGCACTTTTCGCAATATTACTTGCTTTTGCCCTTGCTTGAAAGGTCGGCGCAGAAGAATCAAAATATCAATTTTAATTCTCCGGTAAGAAAAGCAAAATATGTTTCATAAAACATGGCACAGATATATATTGGCAACTCCATGTCCATTTGAAACAACAAATACGATGCACCCTCTTCGTCCGGTAATACTTATCGGAGAAATGAATGTATCTAACGTCTTCTTTGGATTGGAGGATACATTCAATTTTTATCCGTTCCTCCGATTGGTATTTTCGGACGGAGGGAATAGAAGTCAAAATGAATGCCGGCTAGGATAGCCTTTTCTGCTTCCCCGCATCGCTCGCTCGAGCGGCACGGGTGGCCGCCCCCGTGCCCAATCAGGTTGGCGCTTCCCTTCCACCCTCTTCCTCGCTGTCACCGGAGGAAACAGCCAAGCAAAGCCCTGGGCGGCGAACGGCCGTGGCGGTGGGGATCTCTCCCCCGCAGTCGGCGATGCATATCTAGGGTTCGAGGCGGGCCACTGATCTGGAGTAGCAGCACTCACGCAGGCTGGTGGCGCCATGGTGAAAGGGTGGTCGCGCGGGCGGCGCATCTGCTGCAGTGGCCAGATTCGGGTCGGCGGTGGTGTGGGTTGGCATGGCGACGACCATGGACGGGTTCACGAGAGTTGGCCTCCTCGACGACGATGGCACGCGGCTCTTCTTCCACAGCGGGTCTATCAAGCTAGCAACTTGTCTTCCCCTCCTTACCAGGCTCGGTCTCTATAGTTTTGACGGACATTGCTGGGAAAATCCCCTGCGGTTACGGTTGCGGACAGCGGCAGACTCATGCGGGCATTGTCTCCTCCTTGGAGGCGTCATCTTGTCCTTGGTTGTCCCTTGATCGGGCACTAGGTAAACCCTAGGTCCAGTTCATCGGGCAAGGCGTTGGCGCTGTGGTGTCGTCCCCACCTTGGAGGCATCGCTTGGGTGCCTATGGTGTCTGCCGGAGCGGGAACAGGTTGCTTCGTCTGTTTCGGCAGCGGTGCTTGGGGCGACATGTTACTATGGTATGGTTGATGTTGTGGACATGAGCATTCCAGGCACTACGTACACCATCGCGGGCACCTATTGAGCGGCATCATCCTCAGGTCCGATTGTTTCCTGTTGTCCACTTGTCGATCCCCTAGGCGCTAAGGGTGGAGGATGTGTTGATCCAGTCTTGTCTGAATGTGGTCGTGCTTCCAAGGTGTCTGGCTACAGTTTGTGATGCGGCCTCCGTGCTATGTGTTCTACCTCGTTATCATTCATGGCTTGGGTTTGCACAAGGCGAGTGGTGTGTCATTTGTTGTTGCGGTGGTGTGGTTGCTAACCTCTTGGTTTAGCGTTGTATGCCGAAAAACTTTGTTACTGATGCACCTCTCCATGGTGTATCCTTGAATGCTAGCAAGAATTTAAGCTTCCCAAATCGATGCTTGCTTGAGCTCTAGTCGTAGTGGTACGCAAGATTTTCTGTATTCCCGTAAGAGAGGGAAAAGGAAAATAAGCTCATGTTGCCAACAGTCCACAAGAAAAGAAAACAAAATAAGCATTAGCGCCGAAAAATTAGAAGTTGTTTTGAAGCATGCATTGGGAAGACACAGATATTGGGTCGGATTGTCTTGAACTTATTGAAGCATGCGATATTGGGTCGGATTGTCTTGAACTTATTGAAGCATGCACTGGGAAGATAGAGATATTGGGTCCTAATGCACCAATGCCCATGGAATTTCTGGAATTTGGTTCAAGCACTGTTCAAGGGAAGATGATGGATTGGCTCATTTTCTGGCCTCTCCTATAGAGCTGGAAAAATACTCTTGTTTCTTTTCCTTCCTTTGTTGTTTTGAATCTAGATGCAACTTTTATATTGGTTTGTGATTTGAGGAATGCTTGGTGTAGATTTTGTTCAATTAGTGATTTCTTGTGTTTCGTGTGAGTTTGCTTGTTCTTCGTGAAATCCCCCTCCAATCGTGAGATCAAAGGACCTACACAGCCTACCATCACCTATGAAGATGTAGGGAGACATGCGAGGAGCAGCGGCACAGATACCAGGAAGCTGATGTCAATCCATAAACACGTGCGACTAAGAGAGCACTCAGCAATCTCATCCACAAAATTCGTGTATAAGTTTTGCGTGAGATCTTTTTTGGGTGTGTCTAGGGCACATCTAGATGTGTTTTAGTTATTGCACATCCAAGTGAGTGAATCAAGCATAGAAAAGAAAAGAAAAAGGAAAAAGCAAATATCCACACGAATCTCAATGTATGATCAATGACATCCAAAACATTAACGTGTGCATCAAGGGCGCTACCTCGTGATGGCCACATCCGTGATCTTTTACTGTGCCGAACAAGAGAGAAAAAAATGAAAACGCATCCAGCGATGAAAACCCTAGAGTATTGTTTCCCCAAATCCCGCCGACGCACGCTCTCCCTCCCGTGCTCGTCCTCCCTCCTCTCCACCTCCACGCCCATGCTTCCCCACGTCCCTCCTCTCTTCCACCTCCTTCCCGGATCTCCACCATAATCCCCACCAGCGCCACCCACTCGTCTCCTCCTCTCTTCTACCTTTATCCCCCTTCCTGATCTCTATATCTGCGGCGACGCGAGGGAAGCGGCAGTGACGGAGACGCTCCGATGGCGGCGCGGGAGCGGCTTATCCGGGCCCTAGTCTGGGGGTTCAGTTCCAAGGCATCGATGGTTTTCTTCGTCTACGATGCCGGGGCGGAGCTGGCGTTCCAGTCCACAACTATTCCAGCCGCCGAACGCTCGGCGATGGGGCGAGGTGGTGGAAGCATTGGTGATGGAAGCTGACCGTGCGGGGTGGTGGAGCAGCGGCCGCTCGCCGGGGCGCTGTCGAGCAGGAGCACTGCCATGGTGCCGCCTTTTCTCGTTGCTGAGGATGGTACGTGCTTGAGCTGAAGCACGACGCTGGCCCACGGTTGGGAGACTTCTGTAGTTAGTTAAATGCTATTTACTTGAATTCAGATTGTTGTTGCACTTCCTAGCAACCTATTTTGTTTCCTATTCTCTCAAATCATGTTGCTCATTCTTGATCATTCATGATTTAGAGGATATGTTGGTAATCTAAATGCTATATATATGTACTGTTTCATCAACGATAAATCTTGGTCCTTGGATAAATTACAGCAAAGCTTCGGTTACTTGGAAAGAATCATGAATAATGTTATTTTTAGCTAATACTAGATAAGAATGTTTTTGCTTTACTGCAATTAAAATCCCTAGGGGCTGATATGATCTTCATAATTAGTTTATTAATAGGTTTGAGACACCAAGATAAAGTTTCTTTCGGGCCTTAAGCAAGACAATGAGGACAAGTCTACGTAGACAGAGCTTGTCGCTTCTCTTAAGGTAACAACGATGACTTTCCTTCATTAATAATTTTATAATTCTATAATTTCATATACAATCAGGAAGCACCTCACTGTTAACTAACGTAATCTCCATTAGCTTATTTTATTTTATGAAATGAATCGCCACAACTTTCTTAATATTTCCTGAATTCTGTATTGCATTTAGTAAGATTTAGAGTGATTTGTTCTGCTCTTAAAAAGAAGAGGCATTCAAACAACTATACGTATTTCAGTTGGAATGATTCTCTGTGCAAACATTGATGTTTAGATAGTATACTTCACTGCATCTAAATATCATTCTTTTGTTTGAAATTCGGATGCTACACCAAGGTGATAGAATCACATACCCATTTCATATTCCTGAAAACTAAAAAGTGCGTGCGCGCTATTTGGACATCTCGAGCGGCCGCTCTGTCACACACATGCATGTATATTTTTTTTGTCTCGTAGTGCATGTTGGTGCTGGCATTAAATGTGTTCATACTAGTCCCATTAGTTAGAGCAAACAGATCCACGTACTTTTATTTCAGGATTTCAAATTCTTTTAAAGCCGTATCTTTTAAACCACACGTCAGAATTCAGTCCTGTTTTCACCGTTGGATTCATCGCGACGAGATCTTTGAAACTCGATCCCGCATGGATATGTTTCGACAAAAAAAAATTGATGCCAATTTTAGTGCTATATTGTGCAACTAAAATACTGCATTGTGCAACTTTAGCACTACATGGTGCAACTTTTTTTAAAATCAGTTGGCTTGTAATTTATTCTAATTGTACACACATTGATGTTTTAGTTGGCTTATAATATAGTGTAGTTGCACACACATTAATGTTTAGTTGCCAAAAGGACTAGTTGCACACACATATGCTCAGTTGGCTTGTAATTTAGTCTAATTGCACACATATTAATGTTTAGTTGGCAGGACACTAGTTGCACACACATATGCGTAATTGACGCCGCAATGCAGTCTAGTTGCACACACATTGATATTTAGTTAACAGGACTAGTTACACACATATATGCTCAGTTGACGCGGCAATGTAGTCTAGTTGCACACACATTGATGTTTAGTTGGCAGGACTTTTGGCACACACATATACTCAGTTGGCAAGGGAATGTAGTCTAGTTGTACACACATTGATATTTAGTTGACAGAAAGACTATTGGCACACACATATGCTCAGTTGGCACGGCATGTAGTCTAGTTGCACACATATTGATGTTTAATTGCCAGGAAGACTAGTTCGTCGAAACATACCCATGCGGGATCTAGTTTTGAAGAGCATGTCGCGAAGATTCCAACTGTGAAAACAGATCGCAATTCTGATGTGCGGATTAAAAGTTATGTCTTTTCAAAATTCTGAAACCACAAATAAATGCATAGGAGAATAAAGTGCATGCACCGAAAGATATGGCTGTGTTGCTATTTAATATGTTGCGGGAAAATGGATTAGACGAGAAAGATTTTCTAATTAGGAGAAGGGACAAAAAAAATTCTTAAATAACCGGCCGCTCGCTAATCATACTGGACGGCTGGGTGCCGGCTAGACGCGTCCTTTCATATTAGGTATCTCAGAACTCACACAACAAGTTCCGCTATTGCTGTTGTCACTCCTGCTGATGGAGAGAAAATTGGATGAGCTCTTCCTTTGGATCATCTCCTTATATTAGTGAAAAGTTGTTCCTATTGCCGCTGCTCACCTTGCTGCTGCTCCCATGGATATGGAGCTCGGGGGAGAGGGTGCGCCGCTGCTTCCCATCTACCTTGCCTGATCCCGACCGCCGATGCATGACACCCCGTCCTCGCCTCCGCTGGATACAGGGATTCGTCCGTGTCCTCATGACCCTTGCACGGAGGCCACTATGGAGAGCCCCACGAAGACCATGACCACATGCACAAATGGGGAGGGTGGTTGCCCTCGATGATTCAAATCAAGAGCACCACCACCATCACCACAACAAGATCCAGCGCCTGCTACCGGAGGAACTTGCCGAGGAGGCAGATCGCTTGGCGTTGGTTCCGTCGATCTGGAAGGTTATATATTTTCCTGCACATTTGCTTCGTTTGACTATAGAGATAGATGTAAGATGCTCCAAACAAAGCAATACCCTTTAACTACGATACAATGCTTTTTATATCACAAATAAATTTTAGGACAATACCTTCTAACTACATAAGCTGTTTTCCCAGTTACACTCCATGGAAATTATGCTGTGTGTGCGTGCGTGCATGCGTGTGCGTGTGTGCGTGTGTGTGCGTGTGTGCGTGTGTGCGTGTGGGTGTGTGTGGGTGTGTGTGGGTGTGGGTGTGGGTGCGTGTGTGTGTGTGATATGCAGGGAGCAGTTTAAGTAGCTTGCTGCAGATGTTGTTCGGTTGGGAAACCTATGCAGATATCCGAAATGGTACAACTTGAATCAGCATTTCTCAACGTTGAAGTCTGAACCCACACATCAGAAATACTCTAAAGAAGCAGCAGCATCCAGTCTGGATTGAGTGAGGGAGGTGAGGTGCTTGACGCACTATGAAACAACACTGACAGCTAAATTGACAATTTTAGGGCTCCTTTGATTCAAAGGAATTCTATAGGATTTTTGGAGGATTGAAATCCTTAAGAATTTTTCCTATGTTGGTCCTTTGATTCATAGGATTGCATCCCATAGGATTTTTTCCTGTGGAATTTTTTGTTCTACATTTCATAGGAAATCTAACATCCACCCCAACCTCCTTTTACAATTCCTTTGCTTTTCCTGTGCCATCAAACACTTTATGCTAATCCTGTAGGATTCATTTGTGCATGCCACTCCAACCCTATACTTTTCCTATTCCTACATTTTGAAAATCCTATGAATCAAAGAGGGCCTTAGTAGGGGTGGTAGGGGGAGTTTTCCATTTGCAAGAAGCTGGTAATTTGATTATTGATGGTGTCCTGCATGTTGTCCAAGGAAAATCAGATCACAAAGAGGTGAGAAGATGGTTCTACAATGCTCGACCAGATAGCACCGACCTGGACAGTGAGGCCATTCATGTACATCATCTTATATTCTCCTTTGTTTGTCCTGTTTTCCCCTGAGTATGTGTGTAATGGAACTATGGAAGTGCTTATTTGGACAATGCATATTGGAACAAAATTGATCTGTCTCTTCATTTCGTTTTGCTTTGCCCTCCTTTTGCAAGTATTTGTATTTCAAGATCATGTGCTAGCTTGTTCCTAATAAAATTAATCTTTCGTTTTTGTTCAGGGAACGTTTAGATTATGTCAAGAAGGTTGATAAACAGGCAGGAACTTATTTGCACCGATGCCATTCCTCGCAAGAAGTTCTAATTAGTATTCACCAGGTATCTTAAGTTTTCAATGTAAAAACGTCAGAATATCTTTCCAAATTGTGGTTCCTACTTGGTTTAATTGAGTCAGAATGTAGTTCTCATGCTTTCTTATATGTTTGTGTACTCCATCTTTACAGATGATATTCCCCTTACCTGAGAAGAATATGTTTCTTTCCCGGTTTTCTTACATGCTCTCTGGTCATTACATTTGTGTATTTCCGTTATTATTAGCAAAATGGCATTCAGATTCTATTTGTTTGCATCACAACCAATGTCTATAATGAATGCTTGCAATGGAGACGTCATTAAGAATGATGTTGAAGTTTGCCTTTGATCCTAAATCACTGGATGTAGATCCTTCGATTTGTTTAAATCCGAGAGATACGATGTTATTCTTCGATTAGGTACAACTCACTTTCTGTTCTTTACATATTTGTGCCGAAAAGAAATTCTTAGTTCACCATGTGTTCGTGTTTTTGCCTCTCGTGTTCACTTTTGTAAGTCATTTAAGACAGCTGAAATTGAACTGTTTTAAGTGTTGTCCTAAATGTCTAAAATGTCTTACAAAAGTGAACGGAGGGAGTAATTTAATCAATTTTGTGTATGATGTTGTCTGAAACTCTCATCTTTATTCAAACAAATACCTGACTTCTGTGAGTTCTATTTGTGTGTGGCACTACTGTATTCAAATCTAAATCTTTAGAGGTTGCAAGTACATCATGTTTTCTTTGTAAATTGTCATGAGTCTATGAGTTTCTTAGCGATCCTTCCTTGATTTATAACCTTGGATGTAAATTATATTTTTAAGTACACAGCAGTATATACCTATGGTTATTTTGAAGAGTTGTGGCATATGATGCAGGCTATGAGACCAAGCTACGCCTCCCCCGAGTAAGCATATCAAAGCTTGTCTAGGACATTGAGGCAAGTTCTCTACCCGGTGAAAATGCTAAAAGGTGACTCATGTTCCTAGAGTATTTCTGAATCGCATACGCTTCCAATCTGTTAATTTAATTTTACTGATTAGCGGTACAACCTTCCAGATCATTTCTGTCGCTAGAGCTCATCGACACGTCTCAAGACGATGTTGATGTTGTTATCTGCACCAGCGACAACGACGGTGAGCACACAGCCCACATCAAACAACCTACATGCGCTACATATGTCTCGCAACAACCAGCAGCCTAGCACCCAAGCCTCTCCTTCCGGCTTTTGCCCTAAAGGATCTAAAATCTTGGCAAGAAACCAAAATCGGATCATCATCTCCGCTACATCATTTGTGGTGACAAGGTGAAGCTCTATCAACAGCATGTTGACAAGCTAGAGCACCTCATACATGCTAAAGAACCCATCATACCATAGTACATCTGCCTCATGAATAAGACATTTGCAAGACAGGATGAGTGGATGGTGACTATCTCCTCATCTTATCTTTCCATTGGACATAAAATAACACCCTGCTGAACTTCATAATCATATCTTTCTCCAATCTGCAGTTGTTCTCCATTAGTTTCACCAATGAGCACCTCCTAGAGTGCATTGGATCAGATCTGGATGACCTGTCAATCAAGTTTAGAAGCAGGAGCATTCACAACATCGCTCACATTATCACAACAACTGATGGCAGGCGATGATTGCCACAAACTAGACAGATTTTTCACGACGCTAACAGGACGGCAAATCATCTTATGTTTACAAGGTTGCACCATCACATGATGATTGTTACAGTCAAATTTCCAGACCTTTACAAACTAGCGCACTGCTCTCTAATGATGGATAAATCTCCCGCCTCCTTGTATAGCTTGTCTATCAAAGGACATGTATCCATATACATCCGGGTCAATTCACGCCGTCATACTATACTTTTGAACCAACAAAGCCTAACCCAAAAAATAAAAAAGACAGTGGAAGGGGCGCATCTCATCTGGCACCGCCCCAACCATTATTAGAAGAAAGGGTCTGGAAGGGTCACTTGTCAATCTGGCACCGCACAATAAACAATCAGGCGGGATATCAAGGTATTGTGTAACTTTATATGTAGTAATCTGGATAGTTTAAATTTATTAGAGCATAAATATATTAATAATTAATCTATAGTACTTTATATTGTTATAGTTGTTTATAAATATATTAACATTACTTCATATATAATATTGATGTTCAAGAATAATTAGTTGGGAAAAACAGACAAATAATTATTAGTAATTCTCTATTGCCATGACATCATAATTATGGCAGTTAGCATAGTAACTTTGACACTTTTTAGATACGCACCAACCTTTCAGTTTACTCAATCACATCAGCCTATTGTGTTTGAAGTTTGCTTATATGAAAACAGATGTTGAATTTCCTTGTTGCGTTTTCTTTTGATTTATCATCTGTCAGATTTTTATCTTTTTGATATTTGCATGGGATGGATTTGAACTTCATTCTTGCTAAAAGCCTCTATGCAAGTTTGTTCGAGATACTTGTAGAACAAATCAACAAGTCCCTTTTAGTTGGCAAGCGACGAGTTGGGAGGTCAATCAGTTTCCCCCTGCATCTGCAAAGGGATGCGATGGATTTGCTCTCAGCGCCGCCTCCATCCCTCAACCATCTTTGTCACATGCAACAGCCGACTTATCTCGATGCGGCGGGAGTGATTCTTTAAGGAGATTGAGGCTCAGGGTGACGAGGCACAGAAGCAACACGATGACAACACAAAAAAATCACAAGTCGATGGCTCCCATGGCTTTGCGTTGGCCGTCACATTGATCGGTGTTCTGTTGTTTTTTTTTTGGTTTTTTGTTTTTATTATGACAAGTGTCCTGTTTTTTTTGGTAAATTGCCTTGAACGACTGAAGCTTGATGGATGTCCACGAACATAGCTGTTTGCTGATCCACTTTGGAGATGCCCTAATTTCATTGTATTTGAGTATCATTTATTTAGCTTTTTTGAAATTTATATTGCAACTTCTTGTAAAATGCCATGCTCATGTGTTACCAAGATTGCAAAAAAACAGCTGGAACGGGCGGTTGCCAACCAGGCACCGCCCCAGCTTCCTTTCTGGAGGCGCCACAAGGTGACGCCTCAACCCTTAGTAGAACTTAGATCAACCCTTAGTAGAACTTAGATGTGCAATACTTATGGCACATCTAGATGTGCATTAGCAAAACTGATCTTCTTTATAGCCGCCATACTGCACCACGAGCTCAACTCACAGGCATCTCGGCTTTTTCCTGACAACTCATCGAAGCTTAGATTATGTGTTACAATGAGCAAATTATAGTGGATTTGCCGGAATTTTGATAAAGTGGTGGTTTTTTACAACTCAGCGATATCGCTGGCTACTAAACCACCCACAAATCGGGAAGCCCTTTATTTGCACCAAAAGAGAGCGCAAAGCATTTAAATCTCTGAAAGAGTACCGATCTGAACGCTTGGGACTAGCACTTCCGTCAGACCCCATGAAACAATCTGCTTGTGGCCCAAACAGAAAAATCAATCAACCCGTATTCATGCCAATGAAACGTTAAATGAGCGTGAAATGTCACCAATTCGACCCTCCTGCACTATCTACTACGTGTGGTCGGTTAGACACATTTTGTCACACCAAAACTGGACTAAAACGGTGTTAGGTATTTCAATCATACATACGTAAGACTTGCAGACGACCACAGGTAAGAAAAAGAAGAAAGAACATATAACAGTGTAGTACAAACTACAAACATAACCGGCTTCTACTAATGCACTGCGGATATTGGTCTCAACGACAGAAACAAACAAGAGCGCAACATGCAAGATTAATTCGATCCAGTGACACCTACCTAAATTAGAAGACACTATCGTAATGTACACAAACCAAAACATAACTACCATGGGCAAACCCAGTGGTACTAACCAGCAATAAGAAGAATTATACAGCACACTAAAGACATCACAACATAATTCTTGTTGTTGTTTAATGGAACGGAAGAAGTATGTATTTCAAACATACATGCCAACAGCGCATAAAATAGGCGGGTGGTAGTGCAGCCTGAATTTTGTTGCTCTGCTATTGATTGTGTGAGAGCTCAACAAATCCACACGGCAGAAGGAGCAGGCAAACCAGGCAGACGAGCAAACCGGGCAGACGACCAACAAAGGGTATCGTGTGAGACTCAACAAAACCACACGGCAGAAGGAGCAGGAAAACCAGGCAGACGACCAACAAAGGGTATCATACCTTACCACAAACACAGAATCAAAGCGCAAAACCTGAATCAGGGAGGATCACAAGGCTAAGAAACACCACATCAGCGGTTTCTAGTCAATGCACAGCAGATAGTAGTTTCAGCAACGGGAAACCAGCAAGAGCACAATGTAACAAAGCAAACCCGTTCAATGGGGATTTTGCTAAGGAGTCGAACAAGAAAAATATGCACATGACCACAACCAAATAAACAGCAGAAAGCCCTACACCTCGTTCGGTTAAACCAAATACCAGCCTGACCTACAAGCTATCCTCTGTTTGCATTGCAGAGCAGAACTATACTACCAGTGCAGGAGTCGTTCCTTGGACACTATTTCCTAAAGCCAGTTAAAAGAAACTCATAACTAATTCAATCATGTAAACTTACCTAAATTGAAAGACACTATCACAGCGTAACAAACCAAAATATGTGCTTATGAGAACAAAAGCAACAATCGATGGTTTTATATAGCAGCACTAATCAGAAAACAATTGTACAACGCACTAAACCCATCACAAACCTAGAAGGCATGTACCACTAGTGAACGTTATTGGTATGTTAGGACAGAAAATCGGCCTACATATTGCAAGTGTTGGAAGATCATGACAGTAAATACATATATAATTAACAATAGATAGATAGCTCATAAATCAATCAATCATCGAGTAACGAGCATAAACTTCAAAGCTCAACAGTAATATATCGAATCACTTCAGATAAACGATGAGATAAACAGATCATGTTCACCATACGCAGATCAAAATACCTCGAACTTAAGCTCTGAGTTCAAAACATCACTTGCCACAAGTAACAGATCTAATAATAAAACATGTAAAGATGATAGGGGTACGACGACGACGATGCGGAGGAACCTAGGCGCGATTGCCACCGCGGGGTCCGTTGAAGGGCTGGCGGTAGGGGGCAGCGGCAGAGGTGGCCTCGGGGGCGCGCTCAACGCCGGGGAGGTCGGCCATGCCGAGGAACGCCAGCATGTCCATGGTCTCCTTGTCGACGCGGATCTCGTCGACCTCGAGCGCCGACTTCTCCGGCACGAAGTCCATGCGGCGCTCACGCTCCTCCTCCTGCAGCTTGAGGGAGATGCCGCGCACCGGGCCGCGCTGGATGCGGCGCATCAGATGGGTGGTGAAGCCGGCCACCTTGTTGCGGAGGCGCTTCGACTGGAGGATGGAGACCTCCTCGAGCACCTTCTTGTTGGTGTGGAAGTCGAGGGTCATCCGAGAGTAGTACTTCTCGATGACCTGGCGGGAGGTCTTCTTCACGGTCTTGGTGCGGACGCGACCCATGGCTGCGGCTGCTCCGTCTCCTTCTCCGGCGGCGGCTGGGCGCTGGTTGGTGCGGGGTGCGGCGGCGCGAGGGCAGGAGGAGTAGGGTTTGGGGGCGACGGGAGGGGAGGAACTTCTTATAATGGGTACCGGCCGCGTGGGTAGCTAGGGTTTCGGCGTGGAGGACGGATGCCAGCCGTTCGTGTTGCGATGGGCGCACAAGATCGTGATTGCCTTTGTTGGGCTTCGCATTGTTCGGAAGCTCTCTTCTGTACTCATTTAGGTTGATTTAGGCCCATTAGATTAGAATAGAACTGGACTGGAATCGTATCAGGCCATGTCTAATCAACACTTCTTATCTCCCTTTCCCTAGGGCTGCAAACGAGACTAGGCTCAGCAAATTTATACTAAGACTACAAAAAAGCAAACTTATACTTAAAATTCTATTTTCCTATAATATATATCATAATTATTTAATATTATAATAATTATATTGTATCGGTTTAAATTTGAGCGAGCCAGTGTTGGCTCAAGATCAGTTTGTCTCTGAGTTAAAATCGTATCAGGCTCTGTCTTGTCAACACTTCTTATTTCCCTTACCTAGGGCTGCAAATGCATTTTCTATTCGGCACATGTAGCACTGTTTACTTTGTACAGGGTGTCCACGTCCCTTCACTAGGTTTTTAAGTGTGCCATCTCTCCTTAAACCTATTTTGGGAACCTTCTAGGATCCCACCAAAATTT
This sequence comes from Triticum dicoccoides, assembly GCF_002162155.2. Classification (NCBI taxonomy): domain Eukaryota; kingdom Viridiplantae; phylum Streptophyta; class Magnoliopsida; order Poales; family Poaceae; genus Triticum; species Triticum dicoccoides. Next base: position 296,375,304 of record NC_041380.1, read on the forward strand.
TAGGGTTTGTTTCTTTAGGTTTGTTTGGGACTGGGTTTTTCTCGGGTTTTTTGGTTTTCTCTTTTTCGTTCAATCTTTCTATATATTATATATTTATTTGTTTATTTTCCAAACTTTGTATTTTTTTAAATTCAGTAATATTTTTTAAATATGTAAACTTTTCAAAATTTCATGAACTTTTTTAATCCATAATTATTTTTGAATCCATGAACTTTTCTTAAATTCAAGGACTTTTTCCAAATCTGTGAAAAAATCAAATTTACATCAAAAGTTGAATTGATTAACTTTTTCAAAATTTTGAACCTTTTAAAAAAACAAATTCATGAAGTTTTTCAAAAATCAATGGTCATGGGTCAATTGTCGGTGTCAATGGTCAGTGTTCAAACTATCATTGGTCAAATGGTCTCGTGGGTCATGGCCCATCTACCACGCGCGTGAGCTCCGTCAGTATGGACGAGCGCTATAAGCACAGCATGGGAGATCTCTCAAGCGAATCAGGTCCCAGTGAGTGGTTGAGCAAATTTGTACTAAAATTCGAGGAGCTCGAATTGAGCAAAGTTCAAGGTCGAGTTATAAAAAGTGGCTCATGCTTAGCTTGTAATAATCTTGAGCCGATTTTGAGTCATTCTAGATAAAAAACATGAATTTTTTTTAATAATCTTACGCGACTCTTCTCACAAGATAGGCCACAACACAACATAAGAACCCATTATAAAACAATATTTCAATCAAAATGATGATAATATGAGAAAACAAGGTAGTTTGACTTATTCTCTCTAAACTACTAATATGTCATAGCAAATATCGTGCATGAACTTAAAAGAGAAGAAAACAGAGGTGTGTTTGGTCTCAAACTTTGGCAAAAAAGGTCCATTTTACTACCCTAGAGAAAATGTCTAGTTCACATAACCCCTGATCATTTTTTCTGCTCTCTTAACCCATTGATCTATCCCATACCGTTTAGAAATCATCCTGGGTAGGTTTTCTCAAGAGGTTTTCTTACTTGGGCGTGGTCAAACGGTATTTGACATGTGGGAGCTATGGTGGATCACAGCGGCGACGTTGGCTGCGGGGAGGATGGAGAGCACCAGGTAGAGGGAAAAGAGGTCTTGCAGCACCAGAGGCTCACTAGAAGCTCAATAGAGAGGTCAACGAGACCGGAGAGGCTCGGCTGCGATGCCATGGATTAGGGTGGTAGCGATGGAGTCTGGAGCTTTCGATGAGGAGGACATGCGCATCTTCAGTAGCACGGCAGGGATGCTACACGGCCAAGGAAGAAGCCGGGGACTCGCTCTTTTGTGTTGTTTCTGCTAAAACTTCTCTTTTTCTTCATTTTCCTGTGGGGTTAGTTCCAACACAGTCCATAGGCATATTTCCAAGCATTCAAATGTCAATAGAACACATAATTTAACTTGCACATAGCAAAGCCTTCATTAGAACAACTCTGCCAAACTCAACTTCTTTATCTAGAACTTCAACACTCCTTTTATTAAAACAAAAATAAAACTTACTTGTCTACTTTATTCGTGTGGTTTGCCTCTCAGGAAGCGCTTGTTTTCAGCCCGTTAGCTCCACCATAGTGGTGATCATGGTGGTGCAAACACACCTAGACCATAGCTTCTCACATTGACAACAATGCCTTCTCATGTGTAGGTCTTCATTTTCTTTTTCGTGGGGAAATGTCTCTCAAAGGATCTTTAGCGGGTAAGTCAAATCTAACACTCCCCTCAAACACATTCATCACAGCTTTGATGGTCCTTAGAAAAGGTCTACCGAGAATTATATGAACAATAGGATCTTTAGGCTTATCAACTATCACAAAGATCAATCATGATAGGGCAATCATTTATTTTAGCTATAACTCCATGCTTATTTCCTACTGCCTGAGTAAAAGTATAAATTAGCCATATTCAATCTAATATTAGTCGTAGCATAAGGGCCTAGATTGAGACTGACACGTCTCCGACGTATCTATAATTTATGAAATATTCATGTCGTTATATTATCATTCTTGGATGTTTTACAATCATTTAATAGCAACTTTATATCATTTTTGGGGACTAACCTATTGACCTAGTGCACAGTGCCACTTGTTGTTTTTTGCTTGTTTTTTACATCACAGGAAATCAATATCAAGCGGAGTCCAAACACCGCGAAACTTTTTGTGGATTTTTTATGGACCAAAAGACTCCCGATGGGCCAGAGCAGCACCTGGGGGTGCCCCGAGGGGGCACCTATTGGGGAACATAGCATGCAATTTCAAAAATTTCCTACGCTCACGCAATATCTATCAAGGAGATGCATAGCAACAAGAGGGGGAGAGTGTGTCCACGTACCCTCGTAGACCGAAAGCGGAAGCGTTTGACAATGCGGTTGATGTAGTCGAACTTCTTCTCGTTCCGACCGATCAAGCACAGAATGTACGGCACCTCCGAGTTCTGCACACGTTCAGCTCGATGACGTCCCTCAAACTCTTGATCCAACAAAGTGTCGAGGGAGAGTTTCATCCGCACGACGGTGTGGTGACAGTGATGGTGAAGTGATCCTCCCAGGGCATCGCCTAAGCACTATGACAATATGACCGGAGGTGTAAATTGTGGAGGGGGGCGCCGCACACGGCTAACAATCATTGTTATGTGTTCTAGCGGTTCCCCCCTCATATATATAGGTTGGAGGGGAGGAGAGGCAGCCAAGGGGGCGCCCCAAGTAGGAGGAATCCTACTTGGGCGCCTCCCAATTCGGCCTCCCCCCTTCCACATCCATTTGGAGGGGGGAGGAAGGAGGAGGGAGGAGGGAAGGAAGGGGGAGGTCGAATCCCTCCCCCTTCCTTTCTCCCTTCTCTTATTTCCTTCCCCCTATTTTAGCCTACATGGGGCACACCATCCCCTTAGGGGCTGGTCTGTCCCCCTCTTGGCCCATTAAGGCCCATGTAGTTGCCGGGGGGATGCCCGGAACCCCTTCTGGTGACCCGATATGCATCTGGTACACCCGGAACACTTTCGGTGTCCGAATATCATCGTCCAATATATGAATCTTTACCTCTCGACCATTTCGAGACTCCCCGTCATGTCTGTGATCTCACCCGGGACTCCGAACAACATTCGGTCACCAAATCACATAACTCATATAATACAAAATCGTCATCGAACGTTAAGCGTGCGGACCCTACGGGTTCAAAACTATGTAGACATGACCGATACACTTCTCCAGTCAATAACCAACAGCAGAACCTAGATTCTCATATTGGTTCCCACATATTCTATGAAGATCTTTATCTGTCATATCATAATGACAACATACGGTATTCCCTTTGTCACCGGTATGTTACTTGCCCGAGATTCGATCGTCGATATCTTCATACCTAGTTCAATCTCGTTACCGGCAATTCTCTTTACTCATTCTGTAATACATCATCCCGCAACTAACTCATTAGTCACATTGCTTGCAAGGCTTATTATGATGTGCATTACCGAGAGGGCCCAAAGACACCTCTCCGATTTCTCGGAGTGACAAATCCTAATCTCGGTCTATGCCAACCCAACAACCACCTTCGGAGATACCTGTAGAGCATATTTATAATCACCCAGTTACGTTGTGATGTTTGATAGCACACAAGGTATTCCTCCGGTATCCGGGGGTTGCATAATCTCCTAGTCGAAGGAATATGTATATGACATGAAGAAAGCTATAACAATAAAACTGAACGATCAACATGCTAAGCTAACGGATGGGTCTTGTCCATCACATCATTCTCCTAATGATGTGATCCCGTTTATCAAATGACAACACATGTATATGGTTAGGAAACTTAACCATCTTTGATTAACGAACTAGTCTAGTAGAGGCTTACTAGGGACATGATGTTTTGTCTATGTATCCACACATGTATCAAGTTTCCGGTTAATACAATTCAAGCATGAATAATAAACATTTATCATGATATAAGTAAATATAAATAACAACTTTATTATTGCCTCTAGGGCATATTTCCTTCAGTCTCCCACTTGCACTAGAGTCAATAATCTAGTTCACATCGCCATGTGATTTAACACTAATAGTTCACATCTTTATGTGATTAACACCCGTAGTTCACATCGCCATGTGACCAACACCCAACGGGTTTACTAGAGTCAATAATCTAGTTCACATCACTATGTGATTAACACCCAAATAGTACTAAGGTGTGATCATGTTTTGCTTTGTGAGAGAAATTTAGTCAACGGGTCTGCCATATTCAGAACCGTATGTATTTTGCAAATTTCTATGTTTACAATAATGTGCACGGAGCTACTCTAACTAATTGCTCCCACTTTCAATATGTATCTAGACTGAGATACTGAGTCATCTAGATTAGTATCAAAGCTTGCATCGGCGTAACCCGTTATGACGAACTCTTTGTTACCTCCATAACCGAGAAACATTTACTTAGTCCTCTTAGGTAACTAAGGATAATTTTGAACGTTGTCCAGTGATATACTCCTGGATCACTATTGTACCCCCTTGCCAAACTCATGGTAAGGTACACAATATGTTTGGTACACATCATGGCATACTTTACAGAACCTATGGCTGATGCATAGGGAATGCCTTTCATTCTCTCTATCTTCTGCCGTGGTCGGGTTTTGAGTCTTACTCAACTTCACACCTTGCAACACAAGCAAGAACCCTTTGTTTGTCTGATCCATTTTGAATTTCTTCAAAATCTTGTCAAGATATGTGTTTTCTAAAAGTTCTATTAAGCGTCTTGATCTATCCCTATAGATCTTGATGCCCAATATATAAGTAGCTTCACCGAGGTCTTTCATTGAAAAACTCTTATTCAAGTATCCTTTTATGCTATCCAGAAATTCTATATCATTTACAATCAACAATATGTCATCCACATATAATATTAGAAATGCTACAGAGCTCCCACTCACTTTCTTGTAAATACAGGCTTCTCCGAAAGTATGTATAAAACTATATGCTTTGATCACACTATCAAAGCATATATTCCAACTCCGAGATGCTTGCATGAGTCCATAAATGGGTCACTGGAGCTTGCACACTTTGTTAGCTCCTTTAGGATCGACAAAACCTTTTGGTTGCATCATATACAACTCTTCTTTGTGAAATCCATTAAGGAATGCAGTTTTGACGTCCATTTGCCAGATTTCATAATCATAAAATGCGGTAATTGCTAACATGATTCGGACAGACATAAGCATCACTATTGGTGAGAAAGTCTCGTCATAGTCAACTCCTTGAACTTGTTGAAAACCTTTCGCAGCAGGTTGAGCTTTGTAGACAGTAACATTACCATCAGCGTCAGTCTTCTTCTTGAAGATCCATTTATTCTCTATGGCTTGCCAATCATTGGGCAAGTCAACCAAAGTCCATAATTTGTTCTCATACATGGATCCTATCTCAGATTTCATGGCCTCAAGCCATTTCACGGAATCTGGGCTCATCATCGCTTCCTCATAGTTCGTAGGTTCATCATGGTCTAGTAACATGACTTCGAGAGCAGGATTACCGTACCACTCAGGTGCGGAACGTGCTCTGGTTGACCTACGAGGTTCGGTAGTAACTTTATCTGAAGTTTCATGATCATTATCATTAGCTTCCTCTCTAGTTGGTGCAGGCATCACTGGAACTGATTTCTATGATGAGCTACTTTCCAATTCGAGAGAAGGTACAATTACCTCGTCAAGTTCTACTTTCCTCCCACTCACTTCTTTCGAGAGAAACTCCTTCTCTAGAAAGGATCCATTCTTAGCAACAAAGATCTTACCTTCGGACTGTGATAGAAGGTGTACCCAACAGTTTCTTTTGGGTATCCTATGAAGACACACTTCTCCAATTTGGGTTCGAGCTTATCAGGTTGAAGCTTTTTCACATAAGCATCGCAACCCCAAACTTAAAGAAATGACATCTTAGGTTTCTTGCCAGACCATAGTTCATACGGTGTCGTCTCAACGGATTTAGACGGTGCCTATTTAACATGAATGCAGTTGTCTTTAATGCATCACCCCAAAACGATAGTGGTAAATCAGTAAGAGACATCATAGATCGCACCATATCTAATAAAGTACGGTTACGACATTCAGACACACCATTATGTTGTGGTGTTCCAGGTGGCGTGAGTTGTGAAACTATTCCACATTGTTTTAAATGAAGGCCAGACTTGTAACTCAAATATTTGCCTCCGCGATCTGATCGTAGAAACTTTATTTTCTTGTTACGATGATTCTCCACTTCACTATGAAATTCTTTGAACTTTTCAAATATTTCAGACTTGTGTTTCATTAAGTAAATATACCCTTATCTTCTCAAATCATCTGTGAAGGTCAGAAATGATACCTGCCACGTGCCTCAACACTCATTGGACCGCATACATCGGTATGTATTGTTTCCAATAAGTCATTGGCTCGCTCCTTTTGTTCCGGAGAATGGAGTTTTAGTCATCTTGCCCATGAGGCATGGTTCACAAGTATCAAATGATTCATAATCAAGTGATTCCAAAAGCCCATCTGCATGGAGTTTCTTCATGTGCTTTACACCAATATGACCTAAACGACAGTGCCACAAATATGTTGCACTATCATTATCAACTTTGCATCTTTTGGTATCAATATTATGAATATGTGCATCACTACAATAGAGATTCCATAAACCATTTACATTGGGTGCATGACCATAGAAGGTTTTATTCATGTAAACAGAATAACAATTCTTCTCTGGCTTAAATGAATAACCGTATTGTAATAAACATGATCCAATCATATTCATGCTCAACGCAAACACCAAATAACATTTATTTAGGTCCAACACTAACCCCGAAGGTAGAGGGAGTGTGCGATGGTGATCTTGCCAATCTTGGAATCACTTCCAACACACATCGTCACCTCGCCCTTAAATAGTCTATGTTCATTCTGTAACTCCTGTTTCGGGTTACTAATCTTAGCAACTAAACCAGTATCAAATACCCTGGGGTTACTATGAACACTAGTAAAATACACATCAATAACATGTATATCAAATACACCTTTGTTCACTTTGCCATCCTTCTTATCCGCCAAGTATTTGGGGTAGTTCCGCTTCAAGTGACCATTCCCTTTGCAGTAGAAGCACTCAGTTTCAGGCTTAGGTCTAGCTTTGGGCTTCTTCACGGGAGTGGCAACTTGCTTGTCATTCTTCTTGAAGTTCACTTCCTTTTCCTTTGCCCTTTTTCTTGAAACTAGAGGTCTTGTCAACCATCAATACTTGATGTTTTTTCTTGATTTCTACCTTTTCCGATTCCAGCATCGCGAAGAGCTCGGGAATCGTTTTCATAATCCCTTGCATATTATAGTTTATCACAAAGTTCTAGTAGCTTGGTGATAGTGACTAGAGAACTCTGTCAATCACTATCTTATCTGGAAGATTAACTCCCACTTGATTCAAGTGATTGTACTGCCCAGACATTCTGAGTATATGCTCACTGGCTGAGCCATTCTCCTCCATCTTGTAGGCAAAGTATTTGTCAGAGGTCTCAAACCTCTTGACATGGGCATGAGTCTGAAATACCAATTTCAACTCTTGGAACATCTTATATGCTTTGTGGTGTTCAAAACATTTTTTAAGTCCTGGTTCCAAGCCATAAAGCATGGTGCACTAAACTATCAAGTAGTCATCATATCGAGCTTGCTAAACGTTCTTTATGTCTGCATCTGCTCCTGCAATAGGTCTGTCACCTAGCGGTGCATCAAGGACATAATTCTTCTGTGCAACAATGGGGATAATCCCCAGATCAGGGACCCAGTCCGCATCATTTCTACTATCATCTTTTAACTTAGTTTTCTCTAGGAACATATCAAAAACACAGGGGAGCTACAATGCAAGCTATTGATCTACAACATAGATATGCAAAAACTATCAGGGCTAAGTTCATGATAAATGAAGTTCAATTAATCATATTACTTAAGAACTCTCACTTAGATAGACATCCCTCGAGTCATCTAAATGATCACGTGATCCATATCAACTAAACCATGTCCAATCATCACGTGAGATGGAGTAGTCTTCAATGGTGAACATCTCTATGTTGATCATATCTACTATATGGTTCATGTTTGACCTTTCGGTCTCCAGTGTTATGAGCCCATGTCTGTGCATCATAGGCTCGTCAAGTTTAACCCGAGTATTCCGCATGTGCAAAACTGTCTTGCACCTGTTGTATGTGAACATAGAGCTTATCACACCCGATCATCACGTGGTGTCTTAGCACGACGAACTGTCGCAACGGTGCATACTCAGGGAGAACACTTATACCTTGAAATTTTAGTAAGGGATCATCTTATAATGCTACCACCATACTAAGCAAAATAAGATGCATAAAAGATAAACATCACATGCAATCAAAATATGTGACATGATATGGCCACCATCATCTTGTGTCTTTGATCTCCATCTCCAAAGCACCGTCATGTTCTCCATCGTCACCGGCTTGACACCTTGATCTCCATCGTAGCGTCGTGGTCGTCTCGTCAGCTATTGCTTCTACCACTATTGCTAACACGTAGTGATAAAGTAAAGCAATTACTGTTGGAACACGCAGTACGCTACGCTAGCGCCAAATAAAATTTTCTACCGCGCACCCAAGATCATGCTGCCGGAAATAGATCACGGGATCGGGTTTACCACTAGACGCGCAGTCACCGCATCGGAAGTAGAGTTGGTGATGCATGTAGCCGATCTCCCGAGTTGTCTCCTCCTCGCGTTGCCGATCTCCCGCGAACAGCGAAGACCCGTGAACGGTGATCTCCCGCGAACGGCACCTCGCAGTTCCCTCGAATGGTTCGTCCAAGCACCGCAGATGCGATGCCTCCAAAGTATCCACACGTACGGGGAGCAACGTCGAGCGGCAGACTACTAGGTCCGGTCGCGCGGCATGGGCGTGGGGAGTGGCGGTGGCTAACCAGGGTTCCAATTGGATCAACCCTAAGTGGTGTGCCCACTCCCCTTTATATAGACCTCCAAGATGGGCTCAACACTTGAGCCCACTAGGAGTCCACATCCATTTTCCACTCGGATCCAATCTGAATGGGCTGCAACCCCTTAAGTGTGCGACCCTATAGGTTCACGTACACATGGACACGACCAGAGTCGATAGTTGGTAGAGGCTCCTAGCAGAACATGCCAACTCCCATGTGGGCATAAAGTCATTTGACGAACCTCAACAATGTGGCATATGCAACATTCCTTTTGCCTCACGATATTTGTTGTCAAGCTCAAGGCGAGTACTTGTCACCCTTGTGATAGCTCGACCTCTCTTCTTGAAACCATGATACAGATTCCTGAACTGGGTTAAGACTTAACCCAAGTTGCATGGCCATGCTTTCCGAATCTGATCACTCGAGAGGGCCCAGAGAATATCTCTCCAAATAGGAGGGGCAAATCCCATCTTGGTCAACCATGTCTCGCGGCATGTCTCACGACTCACCCGAAAGCTACCTTTATAACTACCCAGTTACGGAGTAGCGTTTGATAGACCCTAAGTGAGTCGATCCTCATCCCGAGAACATGCGAGGACCTTAGGTCTAGGACATGTCATAGACATTGCACTTGAGACTAATAGATGACTATATCTTACTGCGTCTCAAAGTGGGTTTGTCCGGCTCGGTGATCTCCATCCCCGAGCCCATACTATCAGTTTAGCATCTCTATGCACATGACTTGTGAAACATAGTCATCAACCGGGTCGTATACTAGTCAAGGATATGTGTCCGCACAACCTTATCAACTAGGGACCATTAGAACAATCATCATACAATACATAGTTCCACAAACAAGTCACATACTTATTGATACATATCATTGATGATGTTCGAGGACAATACAAAGGACTCATGAATACATATGGAAATGTCATCATCACATGATTGCCTCTAGGGCATATCTCCAACAGTCTCCCACTTGCACTAGAGTCAATCATTTAGGCATCGTATGCCCATGGAGCTCATGTGTGCCTCATGCTTCGGCCGTGGGAGAGGCTTTGTCAATGGATCGGCAACATTTGCATCTGTGTGTACCTTGCATATGTTTACATTACCTCTTTCGACAATGTCGCGAATAAGGTTAAAACGCCTGAGTATGTGCTAGCTTTTATGATGGTTTCGTGGTTCCTTGACTTGCACAATGGCACCACTATTATCATAATAGAGGTCCAATGGCCTAGGCGCACCCTCAACCACACCAAGATCAGAAATGAAATTCTTCACCCAAACACCCTCTTTTGCAGCTTCAGCAGCCGCAATGTACTCAGCCTCTATTGTAGAATCAGCTATTGTATCTTGCTTGGAGCTCCTCCAGCTCACTGCTCCTTCGTTCAGAATGAACACAAACCTAGATTGCGATCAACTATCATCCCTATCTGTTTGGAAATTAGCATCGGTGTAAATCTTTACAACGAGCTCATCCTCACCTCCATAAACCAGGAACATATCCTTAGTCCTTCTCAAGTACTTAAGGATATTCTTAACCGCTGTCCAGTGACTCTCACCTGGATCAACCTGGTATCTGCCCACCACGCTAAGAGCAAAACTGACATCGGGACGAGTATATAGCATAGCATACATGATGGACTCAACAGCTAAAGCATACGGAATCCCATCCATGCGTCTTCGCTCATCAGGAGTCGTAGGACTCCGAGTCTTGCTAAGGCTAATGCCATGTGACATGGGCAAGAAACCTTTCTTGGCATCTTGCATGTTGAACCGCTTCAACACCTTGTCAATATACGCACTCTGGCTTAATCCAATAAGCCATCTCGATCTATCTATGTAGATCTTGATTCCCAAAATGTAAGCTGCTTCTCCCAAGTCCTTCATAGAAAAACTATTTTTCAATGAGTCCTTAACAGATTCAAGCATTTGAACATCATTTCCAATCAATAATATGTCATCCACATATAAAATCAGAAATGCAACTGAGCTCCCACTGACCTTCTTGAATACACAATGATCACAGTCATTCTTGATGAAGCCAAACTCTTTGATGGCTTCATTAAAACGAATGTTCCAATTCCAAGATGCTTGCCTTAATCCATAAATGGATCTCCGAAGCTTGCATACCATGCTAGACTTCTTTGGATCGACAAAACCCTCTGGTTGTGTCATATACACATCCTCGGTTAAATTTCCATTAAGGAAAGCCGTTTTGACATCCATATGTCATATTTCATAGTCGAAATATGCCGCTATAGCAAGAATGATCCGAATTGATTTAGGCATCGCTACCGGTGAGTAAGTCTCATCGTAGTCAACTCCTTGAACTTGTTGATAACCTTTAGCAACAAGTCGAGCCTTATGGACTGTGACATTTCCGCCCATATCAGTTTTCTTCTTAAAGATCCACTTGCACTCAATGGCTCGTACGCCATCTGGCAGATCAACCAAGTTCCAAACTTGATTGTCATCCATGGACTTTAATTCGGATCTCATGGCCTCAAGCCATAACTCGGAATCAGGGCTCTCCATTGCTTCCGCATACGTAGTCAACTTGTTATTCTCCAAGAACAACACATTGCAGTCATGCAAATTGCGTAACCTTTCCGACCTCCGTGGAACCGGCGTCGACTCCACCACGGGTTCCCTGACTAATTCCTTTGTGACATAATCACCTACCGGAATGTTCCCGTGTGGTTCTCGAATTTCTTCGAGTCGGACCGTCCTCCCACTAGCCTTCCGATTAAGAAACTCTTTCTCAAGGAAATCTCCATGTCGAGCGACAAACACTTTGCCCTCCTCACGGTTGTAGAAGTAATACCCCAAGGTTTCCCTTGGATATCCCACGAATATGCATTTGTCCGATTTGGGTGTGAGCTTGTCCGACTGGAGTCGTTTGACATATGCTTCACATCCCCAAATTTTTAGAAGAGACAAACTGTGACTCTTCGCAGTCCATATCTCATATGGTGTCTTATCTACGGACTTAGATGGTACCCTATTTAGTGTGAAAGCTGCAATTTCTAGAGTGTATCCCCAAAATGACAAGGGTAAATCCGACTGACTCATCATTGATCGGACCATGTCCAACAGAGTCCGATTCCTCCGTTCTGACACGCCATTTCTCTGTGGCATACCTGGGGGAGTCAGCTGTGGAACTATTCCACGACTCTTAAGATGATCATCAAACTCCTGGCTCATATACTCACTGCCACGATCAGATCGTAGAAGTTTGATTTTCTTGCCGAGTTGATTTTCCACTTCGTTCTGAAACTCCTTGAACTTTTCAAAAGTTTCCGACTTGTTCCTCATCAAGTAGACATATCCATATATACTCAAGTCGTTAGTAAAAGTCACGAAGTACTGGAAACCACCTCTGGTTGTCGTGCTCATTGGTCCACATACATCACTATGTATAAGTTCCAACAGCTCGGACGCCCTCTCGCAACTCTTTGCAAAAGGAGTCTTAGTCATCTTGCCGAGTAGGCAAGACTCACATGTCTCGAATGATTCAAAATCAAATGAAGTTAGGATTCCATCATCATGGAGCTTCTTCATGCGCTTTTGACTAATGTGTCCTAGTTGACAATGCCAAATGTAAGTAGGATTTATCTCATTAGGCTTATGCCTCTTGACATCTTTGTTATAGACTGATTCACCTTCAAGATCTAGGATAAATAACCCATTCACAACAGGTGCAAAGCCATGAAACATATTATTCAAGTAAATTGAACAAACATTGTCCTTAATACTAAATTCATAACCTTGTCTCATCAAACATGAGGCAGCAATAATGTTTCGACTCAAAGCAGGAACATAATAACAATTATCAAGTTCCATTACAAATCCTGAAGGTAAATTAAGTTGCATAGTGCCGACAGCCAATGCAGCAACTCTTGCTTTATTCCCGACGTGAATGTCAACTTCTCCTCTTGCGACATTCCTAGTTCTTCTTAGCCCCTGCATCGAGTTGCATATGTGAACAAACGATCCGGTATCATATACCCAAGAGCTACTAGAAACATCAGCAAGATAAATGTCTATAACATATACAACAAGTGTACCTAAAGAAGAAGTCATACTTCTAGTCTTTTTCCCTTCTCGGCAAGCCACTTCCTACAATTCCTTTTCCAGTGTCCGGGTTCCTTGCAATGAAAGCAAATACTCCCCGAAGCCGTCCCTGACTTAGGCGCAGCGGCTACAGTTGGAGTTGCCTCCTTCTCTTTGCCCTTTGCCTTAGCCTTTTTCTTGGACCAACTCTTCTTGAACTTAGCCAAGTTCTACACCATCAAAACTTGACGACGCGTACCTTTCTTGATATCCCGCTCTGCCACTTTGAGCATCCCATGCAATTCAGTGAGCTTCTTTTCCATCCCATGCATATGGTAGTTCGAGATGAACGGCCCATAGCTATCCGGAAGAGAACCCAAAATTGTATCTGTGGACAACTCATCCCCAAGTGGGAAGCCCAGCCTATCCAGAGCTTGGATGTACCCGATCATCTTGATCACATGCGGGCTCAGTGGATCACCCTCTTTCAACTTAAAATCCATCAAGGATCGCCAGACGTTGGACCTTTTGGTCCTAGGCTGCATTTGAAACATGCTCCTAAGGTTCTCGATCATATCGAAAGCCTCAATATTTTCGAACTATTGTTGCAGATCGGGCTCCATAGAAGCCAGCATGAGACAGCTGATCTCGTTTGATTCATCAACGAGTTTCTGGTAGGCATTTCTGGCTGTGGCATTAGCATTACCGGCAGGTTCCTCTGGAAGCGGATTCTCTAGAACTTGTTCCTTTTTCTCATGCCTAAGAACAATTCTCAGGTTTCTATACCAGGTGGTAAAGTTTGTTCCATTCAATTTATCTTTTTCCAGGATTGATTTCAATGCAAAAGGGGTAACTTGAGCAGGTGGTGCCATTGATCTACAACATAAATATGCAAAACACTAAGACATGTATTCATGAAGGGTAATTCATATTAAATATTTTAATAAGATCATTACTCCCACTAAAATCAACATCCCTTTGTTGATACTTAGTGATTCAAGATCCAAGATCAACATGTCTGGTGAGCTTTTGCATCACCGCTAGAGGACAAGATCACTCGGTAAGCAACTCTTGCTAATTGTATCTCCATACGACTCTTGTTGTTGGGGAGATCTCATGCCTCGCCAACTCATATGCCTCGTAGCCCAAAACTATTTTGATAGCCATGAAAAGTCAACCAATGCTTCGCGTGTAAGTGTCCGACACAAACCCATCACTTCAAGGAGATCTAGTGGCACCCTAATTTCATAGGCCCACCACTAAATATACTTGACATGTGAAGGTGCAGCAATTGGGAGGCATTTGTACTTGACATTCTGTGAGGGATCACCATCACCCTACTTAAAAAATCTACCATGCAAAAAGAAGGGTGCATAAAAGGGATAAACTTTCACAGGCAGTTTATGTATGTGTGATATGGTATAGCCCCTTTTCACAGCGCGTGGTGATCTCCATCTCCGCGTGCGCGGTCTGCCCTTGCATGGTTGTCCTCGTGGTGATCTCCATCTCCACGCCATGGTGTCAACCGCCAAGTGTTACATAAGGTACTATGCTATTAAAAACTAATAGCTACTGAAAGTAAATTACATTAGATGGCTTCTCATGTTGACACGTAGGTCATTAATACAATAATGGGACAACCATATGGCTCCTGCCGGTTGCCGCACTCATGACACACAGGTCATGAAACAATAATATACAAGCAACATACATGGGCTATACCAAATCACAGTCATTCCCTGCAAAAACAAGTCAGACGTTCTACCGCCGAAGATAAAACCTCCCGAAACTCTACCTTCCAAGCGGATTTTGGCCTAGCCAGAAGCACCTATTTCGCCGCTAATCCAACTTTTCGTTAGCTTCAGTTTGACAGGTCGTGGAGCAAAATCGGAGTTCATATGCAAAAGTTACCGCCATTTTACCGAGACCGCTCCAACAGATTTCAGCATCGCATAAATCACATTTCCAAGGTGTTGATCTATGTTCCGATTCGATCAATCTCATTGATCTTCGCGTGCTGCATCCGGACTTATGTTCCACTATCTACCCCAATGGTGGAAACCGACCGATAGGGGTAAGTCGTGTCACGACCTCTGCGTCACGATCACAGAAACAAGATCGAGTCCGTGAGCTATATAATAAAGATTAGTGTTGAGTCAAGGGCTTGATTATTTTGCCATGATCTCAAGTGAATAAAGGAAAAGAGAAATAAATATAAAGAAACAAAGAGATCATGTGAGTCTTATGGAGAGTAATGAGCTCACATAGGAAGAGTATGATGAATAAAAGTTGTTGAGGGTTGACGAACACAGTTTTGGTCATCGTTGCAATTAATAGGAAGTAATAAAGAAAGAGAGGTCTTCACATATAAATATACTGTCTTGGACATCTTTTATGATTGTGAGCACTCAGTAAAATATGACATGCTAAAGAGTTGACATTGGACAAGGAAGACAACATAATGGGTTATGTTTTCTTACATCTGAGATGAATTATATTGTCTTGGATCTTCCAACATGATGAGCTTGCCTTTCCCCCTCATGCTAGCCATATTCATTGCACCAAGTAGAGATACTACTTGTGCTTCTAAATACCCTTAAACTAGTTTTGCCATGAGAGTCCACTATAATTACCTATGGATTGAATAAGATCCTTCAAGAAAGTTGTCATCGGTGCAAGCAATAAAAATTGCTCTCTAAATATGTATGACTTATTAGTGTGGGAGAAAATAAGCTTTATACGATCGTGTGATATGGAAGTAATAAAATCGACAGAGTGCATAATAAAGGTCCATATCACAAGTGGCAATATAAAGTGACGTTCTTTCGCATTAAGATTTTGTGCATCCAACCATAAAAGCGCATGATAACCTCTGCTTCCCTCTGCGAAGGGCCCATCTTTTACTTTTATCTCCTACCTTGCATAAGAGTCATGGTGATCTTCACCCTTCCTTTTTACATTTTATCCTTTGGCAAGCACAATATGTTGGAAAGATCCTGGTATATATGGCTAATTGGATGTGAGTTTTCATGAACTATTACGGTTGACATTACCCTTGAGGTAAAACGTTGGGAGGCAAAGCTATAAGCCCCTATCTTTCTCTATGTCCGATTAAAACTCCATACCCATAAGTATTGCGTGAGTGTGAGCAATTGTGAAAGACTATATGATAGTTGAGTATGTGGACTTGCTGAAAAGCTCTTATACATTGACTCTCTCCTATGTTACGATAAATTGCAATTGCTTCAATGACTGAGATTGTAGTTTGTTAGTTTTCAATGAAGTTTACGATTCATACTTGATATTGTGATTGAATTATTACTCTAGCATAAGAGATTATATGACAAGAATTATATAAGTTGCTGTTCTAAGAATGATCATGATGCCCTAATGTCCGTATTTTATTTTCATCGACACCTCTATCTCTAAACATGTGGACATATTTTTCGATTTCGGCTTTTCGCTTGAGGACAAGCGAGGTCTAAGCTTGGGGGAGTTGATACATCCATTTTGCATCATGCTTTCATATCGATATTTATTGCATTATGGGCTGTTATTACACATTATGTCACAATACTTATGCTTATTCTCTCTTATTTTACAAGGTTTACATAAAGAGGGAGAATGCCGGCAGCTGGGATTCTGGGTTGGAAAAGGAGAAAATATTAGAGACCTATTCTGCACAGCTCCAAAAGTCCTGAAACTTCACGGATGATGTTTTCCAAATATATAAAAAATACTTAGCGGAAGAAACTCACCATGGGGCCACACCCTGCCCACGAGGGTGGGGGCGCGCCCTACCCCCCAGGGCGCACCCCCTACCTCGTGGGACCCCTGGTGGCCCTCCGGTGGCCATCTTCTGCTATATGGAGTCTTTCGATGGGAAAAAAATCATAAGCCATCTTCTCGAACGAAACTTCGCCGCCACGAGGCGGAACCAATCTAGGGCTCTGGCGGAGCTGTTCTGCCGGGGAAACTTCCCTCCCGGAGGGGGAAATCATCGCCATCGTCATCACCAACGCTCCTCTCATTGGGAGAGGGCAATATCCATCAACATCTTCATCAGCACCATCTCATCTCAAAACCCTAGTTCATCTCTTGTATCCAATTCTTGTCTCCAAGTCCGGGATTGGTGCTAGTAGGTTGCTAGTAGTGTTAATTACTCCTTGTAGTTGATGCTAGTTGGTTTAATTGGTGGAAGATCATATGTTCAGATCCTATATGCATATTAATACCCCTCTGATTATGAACATGTTTATGCTTTGTGAGTAGTTACTTTTGTTCCTGAGGACATGGGAGAAGTCTTGCTATTAGTAGTCATGTGAATTTGGCATTCGTTTGATATTTTGATGGGATGTATGTTGTCTCTCCTCTAGTGGTGGTATGTGAACGTCGACTACATGACACTTCACCATTATTTGGGCCTAGAGGAAGGCATTGGGAAGTAATATGTAGATGATGGGTTGCTAGAGTGACAGAAGCTTAAACCCTAGTTTATGCGTTGCTTCGTAAGGGGCTAATTTGGATCCATATGTTCCATGCTATGGTTAGGTTTACCTTAATACTTTTGTTGTAGTTGCGGATGCTTGCAATAGAGGTTAATAATAAGTGGGATGCTTGTCCAAGTAAGGGCAGTACCCAAGCACCGGTCCACCCACATACCAAATTATCAAAGTACCGAACGCGAATCATATGAACGTGATGAAAACTAGCTTGACGATATTCCCATGTGTCCTCGGGAGCGCTTTACATCATATAAGAGTTTGTCCAGGCTTGTCCTTTGCTACAAAAGGATTGGGCCACCTTGCTGCAATTTATTTACTTTTGTTACTTGTTGCTCGTTACCAATTATTCTATCACAAAACTATCTGTTACCACTTGTTTCAGTACTTACAGAGAATACCTTGCTGGAAACCGCTTATCATTTCCTTCTGCTCCTCGTTGGGTTCGACACTCTTACTTATCGAAAGGACTACGATAGATCCCCTATACTTGTGGGTCATCAAGACTCTTTTCTGGCGCCGTTGCCGGGGAGTGAAGCGCCTTTGGTAGGTGGAATTTGGTAAGGAAAAATTTATATAGTGTGCTGAAATTTACTGTCACTTATTACTATGGAAAGTAATCCTCTGAGGGGCTTGTTCGGGGTATCTTCACCCCGACCAGTAGAGCAAAGAGTTGCTCATCAACCTACTGAACCTACTGAAAATGAATATGAAAATGAAAATGCTTGCTTTGAAGTTCCTGCGGGTATGATAGAAAAACTGCTAGCTAATCCTTTTTTAGGAGATGGAACAAAACATCCTAATGAACATCTGATATATGTGGATGAAGTTTGTGGATTATTTAAGCTTGCAGGTGTACCCAGAAATGTTGTTAAGAAGAAGGTCTTCCCCTTATCTTTGAGGAGAGATGCATCGACATGGTATAGGCTATGTGATGATATGAGGTCTTGGAATTACAAACGACCAAAATTGGAATTTCATCAGAAGTTTTATCCTATGCATCTTGTTCATCGTGATCGCAATTATATATATACTTTTTGGCCTCACGAAGGAGAAAGCATTGCTCAAGCTTGGGGGAGGCTTAAATCAGTGTTATATTCATGCCCCAATCATGAGCTCTCAAGAGGAATGATTATTCAAAAAATTTATGCTCGACTTTCTGGTAACAATCGCACCATGCTTGATACTTCTTGTGCTGGCTCTTTTATGATGAAGACTATTGAATTCAAATGGAATTTATTGGAGAGAATTAAACGCAACTCTGAAGATTGGGACCTCGACAATGGTAAGGAGTCAGGTATGACACCTAGTTTTGATTGTGTTAAATCTTTTATGGATATCAATTTTTTTCGTAAATTTAGCACTAAATATGGACTTGACTCTGAGATAGTAGCTTCTTTCTGTGAATCTTTTGCTACTTATGTTGATCTCCCCAAGGAAAAGTGGTTTAAATATCATCCTCCCATAGAAGTAAAAGTAGCTGCACCTATTAAAGTTGAAGAAAATACTATCACTTATAATGATCCTATTGTTCCTACTTCTTATGTTGAGAAACCACCTTTCCCTGTTAGGATAAAGGATCACGCTAAAGCTTCAACTGTAGTTCGTAAAAGCAATATTAAAACATATACACCTCCTGAGCAAGTTAAAGTTGAACCCAATATTGCAATTGTTAAAGATCTCTTGTCTGATAATATTGATGGGCATGTTATTTACTTCTGTAATGAAACTGCTATAATTGCTAAACCCTGTGATAAAGATAAACCTAGACCTGTGATAGGCATGCATGTTATTTCTGTTAAAATAGGAGATCATTGTTATCATGGCTTATGTGATATGGGTGCTAGTGCTAGTGCAATACCTTATTCCTTATACCAAGAAGTTATGCATGATATTGCACCTCCTGAAATAGAAGATATTGATGTCACAATTAAACTTGCCAATAGAGATACTATTTCACCAATGGGAATTGTTAGAGATGTTGAAGTCTTGTGAGGGAAAACTAAATATCCTGCTGATTTCTTGTTCTTGGTTCCCCACAAGATATCTTAAGTCCCATTATATTTGGTAGACCCTTCTTAAATACTGTTAATGCTACCATAGATTGCAAAAGAGATGTTGTTACTGTCGGTTTAGATGATATGACTCATGAATTTAATTTCTCTAAATTTAGTAGACAACACCGTGAAGAAGAATTACCTAGTAAGGATGAAATTATTGGTCTTGCTTCTATTGCCGTACCTCCTAGTGATCCTTTAGAACAATACTTGCTAGACCATGAAAACGATATGTTTATGAATGAAAGAAGGGAAATAGATGAAGTATTCTTTAAACAGGAACCTATTCTGAAAAACAATTTACCTGTTGAAATCCTAGGGGATCCTCCTCCACCCAAGGTGATCCCGTGTTTGAGCTTAAACTGTTATTTGATACTCTTAAATATGCTTATCTTGATGAGAAAAAGATATATCCTGTTATTATTAGTGCTAACCTTTTAGAGCATGAAGAAGAGAGATTATTGAAAACTCTGAAGAAGCACCGTGCTACTATTGGGTATACTCTTGATGATCTTAAGGGCATTAGTCTCACTCTATGTCAACATAAAATTAATTTGGAAGAAGATGCTAAACCAGTTCGCGATCATCAACGCCGGCTGAATCCTAAAATGAAAGAAGTGGTAAGAAAGGAGATACTAAAGCTCCTTGAGGCAGGTATAATTTATCCCGTTGCTGATAGTCAGTGGGTAAGCCCTGTCCATTGTGTCCCTAAGAAGGGAGGTATTACTGTTGTTCCTAATGATAAAGATGAATTGATCCCTCAAAGAATTATTACAGGTTATAGGATGGTAATTGATTTCCGCAAATTAAATAAGGCAACTAAAAAAGATCATTACCCCTTACCTTTTATCGATCAAATGCTAGAAAGATTATCTAAACATACACATTTTTGCTTTCTAGATGGTTATTCTGGTCTCTCTCAAATACCTGTGTCAGCCAAAGATCAATCAAGAGTCACCTGTCAAGTCTGCGATCAGATCTGCTAATCCTACTCGTAAAAAGCTTTCTTTCGCCACATTCCAGAATTATGATGTGTGCAAGGGATATCGCTATACTCAGAATTGTCTTGAGTTGGCTTCTTTGTCTGGCTATGATCTTCCCCCAAAGGAACGCGTTGTGATTCACCCCCCGCCGCCGGTGGAGCTACAGTGGACGGTTGCCTCGCCGTCGATCACTTTTGGTACTGTCGTTCCTATCCGATCGCTTTCCCCGGAACCCCTACCTCCATCTCCGGCGTGTTCTTCGGGCGGATTTGCTAATGATTCCAATGAAGCCATGTTGGGCCCCTCCGCCATGTTGGGCTCTTCGGATTCGGTGGTCACTGGTCCTTCGCCCAACTGTCTTCCCAAGCCAGGTTTTTCTCCGTTATGTGGCAGCCCAAGTGCTGTGGAGCCCAATCCTTCTACAATTGGGCCTTCTAGCCCCACAACATTACTGATCCCGTCCACGCAAGAGGCTCAGGATGCTTTCGAGGCCATGGTCAATGACATGGTGGACCAAGTGCTGACGTGTTCTCGTTGTTCTCTGGGGGGCCACTTGTCTGTCAGCTGCCCCTCCACCGTTGGATGTTTAGCATGTGGTGATCCTCATCATTCAAGAAAAGACTGCGACTATATTGCGATTGAAAAAGGTTTATGTTGGAAACGGAAGCGTCCCCCTATTTCGGATACGCCGGTCTCTCCTTGCTTGGGGAAGCGCGCGCTGCCGCCACCTCGGCAGGCTTGCCCTATCACATCGCCATTAACCTGCCCGCAGTCTTGCACTCCGCGCACCCCATCTACTCTGCCTCCTCCAACGCCCCCGCTTCCTTCATCGCCGCCTCCCATGGCTAACTTTGCTCTGGACCCGCAGCGATATGTGCCGGTGGGTCATCACATCATTGACGGAGGTGTTCATCGCCTTCCTCGTACCTTCGTCTCGCCTCCATCGCCCATTGTTCGTTCGCATGAGAGCTTCATGATTGCTGAGGTGATGCCGGCGCCACCCTTGCATCAGATGGGTCAGGTACGTGAGCAGGTAGTGGAGCTTATCAACCACATGGGTTTTCATGTCCGCTCTGCTCAACCATGGATTTCTGGAGTGGGTCTGTTTGAGGTCAGGGATGCTGGTGAGCGTTTTGCTTTGATTCAACTACCCCCTCAAGATCTTGGTCAGGATACATTTGTTCGCTTTATGAAGCATGACCACGGAGAGGGTTTTCGGGGGGTTCAAGGCTTTCATGAAGGATGTTTGATGTTCTTAGGTGTCCCCCTAGATCTCCGTAATACTGAGAGTTTGAGGGCTGCTGTTAATACCTTTGGACAGTTCCATCATTGGATTAGTGATGATCCATATCTCGTCCGATCTATTGTGTTTGCCTCCTTCCCTGAGGATATTCTGGTTCCCAGGGACGTGGTGTTCTCTAATTATGCTGCTTGGGGTGGTGCTAAGGTTTCTTGGACAGCGCCTTGTTATATTTTAGGAGCCAATTTTGCTGAGCAAATGCCACAAGACGAAGATCCCATGCCTCTTGACGGCAATCCTCACCCCATGCCTGGTCACTTAATCCATGAAGATAATATCTTTGCTCTCCCGCCTTACCCTGCTCTTGGGTGGAACGATGTGCCGCCTCCTCCGCCTCCCATGGATGATAATCAGGGTGCTGGTTGAGGTTGGCACGCCAATCAGCAGGATGACCAGGTGGACCCAGTGCAAGTGGAGCTTGCTCCTGATCAGGAGTCTATGGTCATTAACCAGCAGGAGTTCTCGGGCTCTGTTAGCCAGTCGGTAGGGGAAGTTCAGGCTGATCCTATGTTACAAAATGTGGCGATTGTACAAGATCCAGCTGTGATTGTGCAAGTTCCGGACGATATTGGAGATAATGCTTTGGATGCTCAGCTTGATATTGTACCAGTGGAGCCAGTTCTTGGCCAGGGTGATCTTCAGATTGGTATTCAGCATGCTGTGGATGTGGATGAAAATGTCATTCAGATAGATGCGCCACCTGTTGATCCTGATGCCTTGGCTATTGTGCCGTTCCAGCCTTCAGATCTTGTTGTTGGTAGAGTGCAGGTTGTTTATGGCCCACCATTACCTCCTGAAATGGCCTGGAGATGAACTTTTGATACTCTGTTGGGGCGCTGCACTACTCTTCAGGTTCCAAAGCCGGTCATGCAGTCTCCTTTTGGGCAACTGGTCCTTTCCAAGAGATCGTGGTCTATGGCTTTTGAGAACATCCATTGGGTTTCTGACATTATCATTGATGATTCGTTTAGCATGGTTGCCCCTCTGTCTGCTTTCTCACCTCCTAGGGGAATTGCTCGTGATCTTTTTCCTGACAACCAGATGGAGTTGGAGCAGGACACAGGCCTGCAGTTTTCGTCTGCTTCTGATGGGCAGTTCTCCTTTTTTGCTCCTTCTCTGAAGAAGAAGAAGGCCCCCAAGCGCAGTTGTACTCCTGTTGTGGACTCTGAACTGCGTCGCTGCACCCGTAGTTCTGCAAAAAGAGATGGTTTCAAGCCAGTGTTTCAAGCCTTGCCTATGGTTGAACCTAAGAAAAAGAAGCCCCGCTCCAAGCCACTGACGGATGATGGTCCTGCTAGTCGCATGCCCTCGGTGCCACCTCCAACACCTATTCGTCATATTCAGCAAATTGGAGCAGATCTGGGGATCTCTGCTGATAAACTCTCTGTGGATGCGCTTATGGCGGATCCTTCTTCTGCCAAGGACAAGTCATCCCATGATTAGTCCGTGCTGTTCAACCGGGGTGTGGTCGACCCATAACTGGACTAATTATCGTAGGATTTATTTCCATAATTTGTCTTCGGGACTTGTATGCATTCGTTGTCCTTGCAAACTTCTTTTGTTTGGCGTTGCTGCATGTCTGAAATGCTCTATGTGCTACCTGCTATGTGGGTATGCTGTTAAACTTGTAACCGCTATGCTCAATGGATATTCGGTCTACTAGAAGTTGGCGGGTTATGTGTTGGAATGTTCGGGGCTTAAATTCTGATGATCGTCAGCTTGCTATTCGTAATAAAGTGGATGAAAGTCAGGCTTCTGTTATCTGTCTGCAAGAAACGAAAATGGAGTATATGGACTCCAGAACTGTCAGGAAATTTTGCCCTTCTCGTTTTGACTCTTTTGCTTATAGCCCTTCTATTGGGGCTTCGGGCGGAATTGTTGTGTTATGGAACTCCTCTATCCTTACAGGGAGATTAATTGAGGTCAAGCAGTTTGGCGTAATTGTGCACTTTACGTCCAAACATAACAATGAACAATGGACGCTTGTTACGGTCTATGGGCCATGTCGTGGCCAGGCAAGGGATGATTTTGTGGACTGGCTTTATAACCTTTCCATCCCTGACTCTGAAAATTGGCTTATTTTGGGAGACTTTAGTTTTATTCGATCAACTGAGAACAGGAACTGACCTGGTGGCGATGCTAATGATATCTTCATTTTTAATGAGATTATTGGCCATCTTGGCTTGCTTGAGTTGCCTATAAAAGGGAGATCCTTCACTTGGTCGAATATGCAGGATAATCCTCTACTAGAGCAGCTTGATTGGTTTTTCACTTCCTCAAACTGGATCACTTGTTACCCCTCCACCCAGGTGTTGCCTCTGGCTAGGACTGCTTCAGATCATGTGCCTTGTGTGGTAGCCATCAACACTTCCATCCCTAAATGTAACATCTTCCGCTTTGAAAATTATTGGGTGGAGCTGCAGGGTTTTATGGACTGTGTGTCTGCCTCATGGTCTTCTGCTTCTAGCAAAACCAACATCTCAGCCAAGATTGCTGGCAAATTTAAGTCCTTGAGGAGGGATCTTAAGAGTTGGCACATGAATGTTTCCAAAATGAAATTATTAATTGCTAAATGTAATAGGGTGGTTCTCATTTTGGATTGTTTGGAGGAATTGAGGCCACTTTATAGGCATGAGTTCAACTTTCGTACTCTGGTCAAGTTGCACTTGGAGCATCTGCTGCACCTTCAGTTTCTGTATTGGAAGAAGAGGTGCACTATAAGATCTATTAAAGTTGGTGAGGAGAACACTAAATTATTTCATGCCATGGCTTCTGAAAGGTTTAGGCATAACTCCATTGCTTCTCTGCGTTTGGATGATGGTACAGTTGTCTCTGATCATGAGCAAATGGCTGCTGCTCTTTGGCAAAATTTCAAGAACAGGATGGGTACTAGTCATGGTATTGACATGTGTTTTGATCTTTCTTCCATCATGCATAGAGTTCAGGGTCTTGACTCCCTCACTAAGACGTTCTCCAAGGAGGAGATGGATAATACTGTTAAAAGCATGCCCATTGATAAGTCTCCTGGGCCTGATGGCTTTAATGGGCTATTTTTTAAGAAGTGTTGGTCAATAATCAGTAAGGATTTCTATGAGTTGGCTTCTGCTTTTCATGAGGGGTCTGTGAATCTGGAGAATATCAATTATTCTTATATCACCCTGGTCCCTAAGAAGAGATCCCCTGAGTCTGTTAATGATTTTAGGCCTATCTCTCTTTCTGGTATGGGGGTGAGGTTTCTTTCTAAGATGGCTGCTAACAGGCTGCAGCAAGATATCACAAGATGTTTGCATAAAAACCAATATGGTTTTATCAAATCCAGAACCATTCAAGACTGTGTTGCTTGGACTTTTGAATATTTGCACCAATGTCATCAGTCAAAGAGACCCATTGTCATTCTAAAGCTGGATTTTGAGAAAGCTTTTGATTCTATTGAACATGAGGCCATTCTCCAAATTTTGAGGCACAAGGGTTTTAATGATAAGTGGATCTCCTGGGTTAAACAGTTTTTGGCTTCTGGAACTTCCTCTGTTCTGCTTAACGGAGTTCCTGGGAAACAATTTGCTTGTAAAAAAGGAGTTAGGCAGGGTGACCCTCTTTCTCCACTCCTGTTTGCCATTGCTGCAGATCTATTGCAATCAGTGGTAAATGATATGCATCAGAAAGGACTGCTACAGCTCCCTATTCTATGCCATGATAAGGAATACCCAACTATCCAGTATGCTGATGACACACTCATTATTATGCCTGCTGAGGAAGCTCAGTTGCTCTCCTTGAAGAAAATGCTACTTCTCTTCTCTAAGTCCACTGGACTGCATGTTAACTATCATAAGTCTTCCATTCTTCCTATCAATGTGGATTCTGTGGAGATTGCCAGACTTGCTGCTGTATTTGGTTGTGTGGTTGGCACCCTTCCTTTTACTTATCTTGGGCTTCCTGTGGGAATTACAAAACCTAAGATATTGGACTTAATGCCACTGGTGGATAGTATGGAAAGGAAGCTTTCTGTTAGCTCTTCCTTCCTTGCTCATGGTGGGCACCTGCAGTACCTGATCTCTGCCCTTTCTTCTGTGCCAATTTTTTCCTGTGTAGTCTGGATTTGCCTCCTGGTATTTTAAAGCAGCTTGAACGAATTCAGAGGCAATGTCTTTGGAGGAAGTATGGACAAGATTCTGGTCAGTCCTTGGCTGCTTGGGGTTTGGTTTGCAGACCAAAGAACAAAGGAGGCTTGGGTATTTTGAATCTGAAGCTGCAGAATGAGGCTCTGCTCCTTAAACATGCTAGTAAATTCTACAATA
Organism: Triticum dicoccoides; assembly: GCF_002162155.2. NCBI lineage: Eukaryota > Viridiplantae > Streptophyta > Magnoliopsida > Poales > Poaceae > Triticum > Triticum dicoccoides. The sequence continues at coordinate 296,401,457 of NC_041380.1, forward strand.
AAGTTGATGTGCCCTGGGTTCAGCTCATCTGGAACACTTACTATCATGATAGGGTTCCTCATGCTACCATCATTTGTGGCTCTTTCTGGTGGCGAGATATCTGCAAGTTAATGGATAACTTCAGGATGGTCAGTACAGTACATGTTAATAAGGGGGACACTATCCTGTTTTGGTCTGATTCTTGGTCTTCGGGGGACACTAATACTCCTCTTGAGCAGAGGTTTGCTAGGCTTTTTTCATTTGCCATTGATCCCCTAATTTCTGCTGCTGAGGTTTTTGATTTGACTGAGCTCACCTCCTTATTCCATTTACCACTCTCTGAGAGAGCCTTTGGAGAGTTACAGACTTTACAAAATCTGCTGCTGCTCTCAAACCATGATCCTTAGCTTAATGATACATGGGTGTGGAAGGAGGATGGCAAGGGATATTCTGCCAAGAAATACTATTCTTTCTTGCATAAACACATTGTGCCCAACCCACTCTTATCCTGGGTGTGGGCTAGCTGCTGCACTATGAGAATTAAGTTCTTTGCTTGGATGCTGATTATGGATAGGCTGAACACTCAGGATATGCTGGAGAGAAGGCACTGGAATGTATCTGATTCTAACTTATGTGTTCTATGTCCAACACAAGCCAAAGAGGATAGAGATCATCTATTCTTTCAATGTAATTTCAGTTGTAGGGTCTGGAATTATCTTCAAATCAACTGGATGGCTGGAGATGATATGATTGCCATTGCTTATCATGCTAGAAGCGACTTTGCTAAGCCTTTCTTCTCTGAAGTGGTTTTCCTAGCATGCTAGAACATCTGGAATGTTAGGAATGACAGGGTTTTTAGGAATATCCCACCATCTTTTCGTAGATGGAGGTCTTCTTTTATTCTAGACATTTCCCTCCTGGTTCATAGAATTAAGCCTAAGTTCAAGGAGGATTTGCTTAGATGGATTTCCTTTTTGCCTCCTTGAGGTGAGTTTCATGTTTTCTTTCTTTTTCCTTTTGGGTCTGTTAGACCTTGTAAATTGTGTACATTTGTAACCTTTTCTTGTAGAGCAATAAAATTACTGTGGGGTCTATACCCTACAGTTTCAGGTCAAAAAAAAGATCAATCAAAGACTACTTTTACATGCCCTTTTGGTACTTTTGCTTATAGACGTATGCCTTTTGGTTTATGTAATGCACCTGCTACCTTTCAAAGATGCATGATGGCTATATTATCTGACTTTTGTGAAAAGATTTGTGAGGTTTTCATGGACGACTTTTCCGTCTATGGATCTTCTTTTGATGATTGCTTGAGCAACCTTGATTGAGTTTTGCAGAGATTTGAAGAAACTAATCTTGTCTTGAATTAGGGAAAGTGCCACTTTATGGTTAATGAAGGTATTGTTTTGGGGCATAAAGTTTCTGAAAGAGGTATTGAAGTTGATAAAGCCAAGGTTGATGCTATTAAAAAGATGCCATGTCCCAAGGACATCAAAGGTATAAGAAGTTTCCTTGGTCATGCCGGTTTTTATAGGAGGTTCATTAAGGACTTCTCAAAAAATTCTCGGCCTCTGACTAATTTATTACAAAAAGATATACCATTTGTTTTTGATGATGATTGTGTATAAGCATTTGAAATACTTAAGAAAGCATTGATCTGTGCACCTATTGTTCAGCCACCTAATTGGAATTTACCCTTTGAAATTATGTGTGATGCTAGCGATTATGCTGTAGGTGCTGTTCTAGGACAAAGAGTTGATAAGAAACTAAATGTTATTCAATATGCTAGTAAAACTCTAGACAATGCTCAAAGAAATTATGCTATTACTGAAAAAGAATTCTTAGCAGTTGTATTTGCTTGTGATAAGTTCAGACCTTATATTGTTGATTCTAAAGTAACTATTCACACTGATCATGCTGCTATTAAATATCTTATGGAAAAGAAATATGCTAAACCTAGACTTATTAGATGGGTTCTCTTGCTACAAGAATTTGATTTGCATATTGTTGATAGAAAAGGAGTTGAGAACCCCGTTGCAGACAACTTGTCTAGGTTAGAAAATGTGCTTGATGACCCACTACCTATTGATGATAGCTTTCCTGATGATCAATTAAATGTCATAAATGCTTCTCATACTGCTCCATGGTATGTTGATTATGCTAATTACATTGTTGCTAAGTTTATACCACCTAGTTTCACATACTAGCAAAAGAAAAAGTTCTTCTATGACTTGAGGCATTACTTTTGGGATGACCCACATCTTTATAAAGAAGGAGTAGATGGTGTTATTAGACATTGTGTACCTGAGCATGAATAGGAACAGATCCTACGCAAGTCTCACTCCAAAGCTTATGGAGGACACCATGCTGGAGATAGAACTGCACATAAGGTACTGCAATCTGGTTTTTATTGGCCTACTCTCTTCAAGGATGCCCGTAAGTTTATCTTATCTTGTGATGAATGTCAAAGAATTGGTAATATTAGTAGACGTCAAGAAATGCCTATGAATTATTCACTTGTTATTGAACCATTTGATGTTTGGGGCTTTGACTATATGGGACCCTTTCCTTCCTCTAATGGATATACACATATTTTAGTTGTTGTTGATTACATTACTAAGTGGGTAGAAGCTATTCCAACTAGTAGTGCTGATCATAATACTTCTATTAAAATGCTTAAAGAAGTTATTTTTCCAAGATTGGGAGTGCCTAGATATTTAATGACTGATGGTGGTTCACATTTTATTCATGATGCTTTCCGTAAAATGCTTGCTAAATATGATGTTAATTATAGAATTGCATCTTCATATCATCCTCAGTCTAGTGGTCAAGTAGAATTGAGTAATAGAGAACTAAAATTAATTTTGCAAAAGACTATTAATAGGTCTAGAAAGAATTGGTCCAAGAAACTAGATGATGCCTTATGGGCCTATAGAACTGCATATAAAAATCCTATGGCTATGTCTCCGTATAAAATGGTCTATGGAAAAGCATGTCACTTACCTCTCGAACTAGAACACAAGGCTTATTGGGCTATTAAAGAACTTAATTATGATTTTAAACTTGCCGGTGAGAAGAGGTTATTTGATATTAGCTCACTTGATGAATGGAGAACCCAAGCCTATGAAAATGACAAGTTGTTTAAAGAAAAAGTTAAAAGATGGCATGACAAAAGGATACAAAAGCGTGAGTTTAATGTAGGTGATTATGTATTGCTATACAACTCTCATTTAAGATTTTTTGCAGGAAAACTTCTCTCTAAATGGGAAGGTCCTTACGTTATCGAGGAGGTCTACAGTTCTGGTGCCATAAAAATCAACAACTTCGAAGGCACAAATCGGAAGGTGGTGATCGGTCAAAGAATCAAACACTATATCTCAGGTAATCCCATAAATATTGAAACCAATATTATTGAAACCATAACCCTGGAGGAATACATAAGGGACACTTTTCGGAACCTTTTAGACTCCAAAAAGGAATTGGTATGTGGTACGGTAAGTAAACCGACTCCAAAATTGTTTTTAAGGCAACATTTCTCCGTTTTGGAATATTTAGAAAAATAGAAAAATAAGTAGCAGTCCGGGAAGGACACGAGGCCTCCACGAGGGTGGAGGGCGCGCCCTACCCTACTGGGCATGCCCCCTACCTCGTGGGCACCTTGTGTGCTCTCCGTACTCTGTTTTCGTACACGTTACGTATTTTGGTCGGTAAAAAATGATTATATAACCTCCCGGGGTTTTGACTCCCGTATCACGCAAAAATCTCCAGTCTATTGTTTCGAGCTATTTTCTGTCAGGGTTGTCAAGGCCAGGCATTATGTCGTCTCCCTCCTCCTCCAACCACGAGGGCAACGATGCTTGGCTAATGAAGATAGAGCTAGAGAGAGAAGAACCCATGGAGGTCAACAAGGATGAAGGGATCAAGAAGGCCATGGAGGACCAAGTTCCGGCAACAGAGGACACCCTTCAACTTGACCACAATCTTCTCACCCCAACAAATATCGAAGCTTCCAAGATGATTGAGTTAGCTTGTATACAAAATAAGTATCTCACACGTGAAAATATTTTGTTGAAGGAGCATATCATCGCACTCAAGGGCATTATCCGCAAGTTAGAAGACCTCCTATGATCGATGTGCGACTATCCATCATCGACAACCCCACCTTCTTCACCAACAAAGGAAACATAATCACATGGGTATGGGCACTCCACTTGGCAACTGCCAAGCTTGGGGGAGTGCCCCGGTATCGTATCACCATCACTTTTATCTTTACCGTTTTTCTTAGTTCGATCCTTTTGGTAATATCTTGATCTAGTAGAATAAAAGTTCTTAGTATGATCTAGCTGTGAGTTTTGCTTTATTATCCTTCTATGTAATCGAGTCTATGAGCTATATAATAAAGATTAGTGTTGAGTCAAGGGCTTGATTATTTTGCCATGATCTCAAGTGAATAAAAGAGAAGAGAAAGAAATAAAAAGAAACAAAGAGATCATGTGAGTCTTATGGAGAGTAATGAGCTCACATAGGAAGAGTATGATGAATAACAGTTGTTGAGGGTTGACAAACACAATTTTGGTCATTGTTGCAATTAATAGGAAGTAATAAAGAAAGAGAGGTCTTCACATATAAATATACTATCTTGGACATCTTTTATGATTGTGAGCACTCATTAAAATATGACATGCTAAAGAGTTGACATTGGACAAGGAAGATAACATAATGGGTTATGTTTTCTTACATCTGAGATGAATTATATTGTCTTGGATCTTCCAACATGATGAGCTTGCCTTTCCCCCTCATGCTAGCCAAATTCATTGCACCAAGTAGAGATACTACTTGTGCTTCTAAATACCCTTAAACCAGTTTTGCCATGAGAGTCCACTATACCTACCTATGGATTGAATAAGATCCTTCAAGTAAGCTGTCATCGGTGCAAGCAATAAAAATTGCTCTCTAAATATGTATGACTTATTACTGTGGGAGAAAATAAGCTTTATACGATCGTGTGATATGGAAGTAATAAAAGCGACAGAGTGCATAATAAAGGTCCATATCACAAGTGGCAATATAAAGTGATGTTCTTTCGCATTAAGATTTTGTGCATCCAACCATAAAAGTGCATGATAACCTCTGCTTCCCTCTGTGAAGGGCCTATCTTTTACTTTTATCTCCTACCTTGCATAAGAGTCATGGTGATCTTCACCCTTCCTTTTTACATTTTATCCTTTGGCAAGCACAATATGTTGGAAAGATCCTGGTATATATGGCTAATTGGATGTGAGTTTTCATGAACTATTACTGTTGACATTACCCTTGAGGTAAAACGTTTGGTAGGCAAAGCTATAAGCCCCTATCTTTCTCTGTGTCCGATTAAACCTCCATACCCATAAGTATTGCATGAGTGTGAGCAATTGTGAAAAACTATATGATAGTTGAGTATGTGGACTTGCTGAAAAGATCTTATACATTGACTCTTTCCTATGTTATGATAGATTGCAATTGCTGCAATGACCGAGATTGTAGTTTGTTAGTTTTCAATGAAGTTTACGATTCATACTTGATATTGTGATTGAATTATTGCTCTAGCATAAGAGATTATATGACAAGAATTATATAAGTTGTTGTTCTAATAATGATCATGATGCCCTAATGTCTGTATTTTATTTTTATCGACACCTCTATCTCTAAACATGTGGACATATTTTTTCAATTTCGGCTTTTCGCTTGAGGACAAGCAAGGTCTAAGCTTGGGGGAGTTGATACGTCCATTTTGAATCATGCTTTTATATCGATATTTATTGCATGATGGGCTGTTATTACACATTATGTCACAATACTTATGCCTATTCTCTCTTCTTTTACAAGGTTTACATAAAGAGGGAGAATGCTGGCACCTGGGATTCTGGGCTGGAAAAGGAGCAAATATGAGAGACCTATTCTGCACAGCTCCAAAAGTCCCGAAACTTCATGGATGATGTTTTCCAAATATATAAAAATTTCTCAGTGGAAGAAACTCACCAGGGGGGCCACACCCTGCCCACGAGGGTGGGGGTGCGCCCTACCCCCAGGGCACGCCCCCTACCTCGTGGCCCCCCCTGGTGGCCCTCCGGTGGCCATCTTCTGCTATATGGAGTCTTTCGATGGGAAAAAAATCATAAGCCATCTTCACGGATGAAACTCCGCCCCCACGAGGCGGAACCTTGGCGGAACCAATCTAGGGCTCTGGCGGAGCTGTTCTGCCGGGGAAACTTCCCTCCCGGAGGGGGAAATCATCGCCATCGTCATCACCAACGCTCCTCTCATCGGGAGAGGGCAATATCCATCAACATCTTCATCAGCACCATCTCATCTCAAAACCCTAGTTCATCTCTTGTATCCAATTCTTGTCTCCAAGTCCGGGATTGGTGCTAGTAGGTTGCTAGTAGTGTTAATTACTCCTTGTAGTTGATGCTAGTTGGTTTAATTGGTGGAAGATCATATGTTCAGATCCTATATGGATATTAATACCCCTTTGATTATGAACATGTTTATGCTTTGTGAGTAGTTACTTTTGTTCCTGAGGACATGGGAGAAGTCTTGCTATTAGTAGTCATGTGAATTTGGTATTCGTCCGATATTTTGATGAGATGTATGTTGTCTCTCCTCTACTGGTGTTGTGTGAACGTCGACTACATGACACCTCACCATTATTTGGGCCTAGAGGAAGGCATTGGGAAGTAATAAGTAGATGATGGGTTGCTAGAGTGACAGAAGCTTAAACCCTAGTTTATGCGTTGCTTCGTAAGGGGCTGATTTGGATCCATATGTTTCATGCTATGGTTAGGTTTACCTTAATACTTTTGTTGTAGTTGCGGATGCTTGCAATAGAGGTTAATCATAAGTGGGATGCTTGTCCAAGTAAGGGCAGTACCCAAGCACCGGTCCACCCACATACCAAATTATCAAAGTACCGAACGCGAATCATATGAACGTGATGAAAACTAGCTTGACGATATTCCCATGTGTCCTCGAGAGCGCTTTACATCATATAAGAGTTTGTCCAGGCTTGTCCTTTGCTACAAAAGGATTGGGCCACCTTGATGCACTTTATTTACTTTTGTTACTTGTTGCTCGTTACCAATTATCCTATCACAAAACTATCTGTTACCACTTGTTTCAGTACTTGCAGAGAATACCTTGCTGGAAACCGCTTATCATTTCCTTCTGCTTCTTGTTGGGTTTGACACTCTTACTTATCGAAAGGACTACGATAGATCCCCTATACTTGTGGGTCATCACCTCATGATATTTGTTGTTGAGCTCAAGGTGAGTACTTGTCACCCTTGTGATAGCTCGACCTCTCTTCTCGAAACCATGATACAGATTCCTGAACTGGGTTAAGACCTAAACCAAGTCGCATGGCCATGCTTTCCGAATCTGATCACTCGAGAGGGCCCAGAGAATATCCCTCCAAATAGGAGGGGCAAATCCCATCTTGGTCAACCATGTCTCGTGGCATGTCTCACGACTCACCCGAAAGCTACCTTTATAACTACCCAGTTACAGAGTAGCGTTTGATAGACCCTAAGTGAGTCGATCCTCATCCCGAGAACATGCGAGGACCTCAGGTCTAGGACATGGCATAGACATTGCACTTGAGACTAACAGATGACTATATCTCGCTGCGTCTCAAAGTGGGTCTGTCCGGCTCGGTGATCTCCATCCCCGAGCCCATACTATCAGTTTAGCATCTCTATGCACATGACTTGTGAAACATTGTCATCAACCGAGTCGTATACTAGTCAAGGATATGTGTCCGCACAACCTTATCAACTAGGGACCATTAGAACAATCATCATACAATACATAGTTCCACAAACAAGTCACATACTTATTGATACATATCATTGATGATGTTCGAGGACAATACAAAGGACTCATGAATACATATGGAAATGTCTTCATCACATGATTGCCTCTAGGGCATATCTCCAACAATTACATGGCGTTTGCATGTCATACAATAAAGCGACAACCATAAGGCTCCTGCCAGTTGCCGATAACTTTTACAAAACATGGTCATCTCATACAATAATGTATATCACATCATGTCTTGACCATATCACATCACAACATGCCCTGCAAAAACAAGTTAGACGTCCTCTACTTTGTTGTTGCAAGTATGTGGCTGCTACGGGCTTCTAGTAAGAACCGATCTTACCTACGCATCAAAACCACAATGGTGGTTTATCAAGTTTGCTGTTTTAACCTTCAACAAGGACCGGCCGTTGTCAAATTTGATTCAACTAATGTAGGAAAAACATACATCCGCAAGCCACCTTTATGCAAAACTAGTTGCATGTCTGTCAGTGGAACCGGTCTCATGAACATGGTCATGTAAGGTTGGTCTGGGCCGCTTCATCCAACAATACCGCCGAATCAAAATAAGGCATTGGTAGTAAGTAGTATGACGATCACCGCCCACAACTCTTTGTGTTCTACTCGTGCATATCATCTACGCATAGACCTGGCTCAGATGCCACTATTGGGGAACGTAGCATGCAATTTAAAAAAATTCCTATGCTCATGCAAGATCTATCTAGGAGATGCATAGCAACGAGAGGGGGAGAGTGTGTCCACGTTCCCTCATAGACCGAAAGCGGAAGTGTTTGACAACGCGGTTGATGTAGTCGAACTTCTTCTCGTTCCGACCGATCAAGCACCGAACGTACGACACCTCCAAGTTCTGCACATGTTCAACTCGATGATGTCCCTCAAACTCTTGATCCAGCAAACTGTCGAGGGAGAGTTTGGTCAGCATGATGGCATGGTGATGGTGATGGTGAAGTGATCCGCGCAGGGCTTCGCCTAAGCACTACGACAAATATGACCGGAGGCGTAAACTATGGAGGGGGGCGCCGCACTCGGCTAACAATCGTTGTTAAGTGTTCTAGCGGTGCCTCCCCCTCATATATATAGGTTGGAGGGGAGGAGAGGTAGCCAAGAGGGCGCCCCAAGTAGGAGGAATCCTACTTGGGCACCTCCCAATTCGGCCTCCCCCTTCGATATCCATCCAGGGGGGAAGGAAGGAGGAGGGAGGGGAGAAGGAAGGGGGAGGCCGAATCCCTCCCCTTCCTTTCTCCAACTTCTCTTCTTTCCTTCCCCCTTTATTTTTGCCTACATGGGGCACACCAGCCCCTTAGGGGCCGGTCTGTCCCCCTCTTGGCACATTAAGGCCCATGTAGTTGCTGGGGCGATGCCCGGAACCCCTTCCGGTGACACGATATGCACCCGGTACCCCCGGAACACTTCCGTTGTCCGAATACCATCGTCCAATATATGAATTTTTACCTCTCGACCATTTCGAGACTCCCCGTCATGTCCGTGATCTCATCCGGGACTCCGAACAACATTCAGTCACCAAATCACATAACTCATATAATAGAAAATCGTCATCGAACGTTAAGCGTGCGGACCCTACGGGTCCGAGAACTATGTAGACATGACCGAGACACCTCTCCAGTCAATAACCAACAGTGGAACCTGGATGCTCATATTGGCTCCCACATATTCTATGAATATGTTTATCGGTTGTACCGTAATGACAACATATGTATTCCCTTTTTCATTGGTATGTTACTTGCCCGAGATTCAATCATCGGTATCTTCATACCTAGTTCAATCTCGTTACCGGCAAGTCTCTTTACTTGCCCGAGATTCAATCATCGGTATCATCATCCCACAACTAACTCATTATGATGTGTTATGATTGGCTCCCACATATCTACGAAGATCTTTATTGGTATTTTGCTTGCAAGGCTTATTATGATGTGCATTACCGAGAGGGCCCAGAGATACCTCTCCGATACTCGGAGTGACAAATCCTAATCTTGATGTATGCCATCCCAACAAATACCTTCGGATATACCTTTAGAGCATCTTTATAATAAACCAATTACGTTGTGACGTTTGATAGCACATAAGGTATTCCTCTGGTATCCCGGAGTTGCATAATCTCATAGTCGAAGGAATATGTATATGACATGAAGAAAGCTATAACAATAAAACTGAACGATCAACATGCTACGCTAACAGATGGGTCTTGTCCATCACAACATTCTCCTAATGATGTGATCCCGTTTATCAAATGACAACACATGCATATGGTCTAGTAGAGGCTTACTAGGGACATGATGTTTTGTCTATGTATCCACACATGTATCAAGTTTCTGGTTAATATAATTCTAGCATGAATAATAAATATTTATCATGATATAAGTAAATATAAATAACAACTTTATTATTGCCTCTAGGGCATATTTCCTTCAGCACAGCCCACCAGGGCGCGCCTGGGGGCCCAGGCGCGCCCAGCTGGGTTGTGCCCACCTCGGTGGCCTCCCACACCCCCTCTTCGCCCTATAAATTCCCAGATATTCCAAAAACCCTCGGGGTAACCCTAGATCAGAAGTTCCACCGCTGCAAGGTTCTATAGCCATCGAAAACCAATCTAGACCCCATTCCGGCACTCTGCCAGAGGGGGAAATCATCACCGGTGGCCATCTTCATCATGCCAGCGGCCACCACGATGAGGAGGGAGTAGTCCACCCTCGGGGCTGAGGGTTTGTACCAGTAGCTATGTGTTTAATCTCTCTTTCTCTCTCTCTCTCTCGTGTTCTTGAGATGTCACGATCTTGATGTATCGCGGGCTTTGTTAATATAGTCAGATCATATGGTGTTTTCCCCTCTCTATCTTGTTGTGATGAATTGAGTTTTTCCCTTTGAGATTTCGTTGTTATCAGATTGAATACTTTTATGGATTTAGGAGAAGTTGATATATGTCTTGCATATGAATACTCGTGGTGGCAATGGGGTATCATATTGATTCACTTGATGTATGTTTTTGTTGGGGAACGTAGTAATTTCAAAAAAATTCCTACGCACACACAAGATCATGGTGATGCATAGCAACGAGAGGGGAGAGTGTGATCTACGTACCCTCGTAGACCGACAGCGGAAGCGTTATGACAACGCGGTTGATGTAGTCGTACGTCTTCACGGCCCGACCGATCAAGCACCGAAACTATGGCACCTCCGAGTTCTAGCACACGTTCAGCTCGATGAGGATCCCCGGACTCCGATCCAGCAAAGTGTCGGGGAAGAGTTCCGTCAGCACGACGGTGTGGTGACGATCTTGATGTTCAACTATCGCAGGGCTTCGCCTAAGCACCACTACAATATTATCGAGGACTGTGGTGGAAGGGGGCACCGCACACGGCTAAGAGAACGATCTTAGAGATCAACTTGTGTCTCTAGGGGTGCCCCTGCCCCCGTATATAAAGGAGCCAAGGGGGGGGGGTGCAGCCGGCCCTAGGAGGAGGCGCGCAGGAGGAGAGTCCTACTCCTACCGGGAGTAGGACTCCCCCCTTTCCCTAGTTGGATTAGGACTTGGGGAAGAAGGAAGAGAGGGAAGAAAGGAAAGGGGGGGGGCGCCGCCCCCCTCCTTGTCCAATTTGGACTTGGGGGGAAGGGCGCGCGGCAGCCCCTAGGCCTCCTCTCCTCTTCCTCCACTAGGCCCATTAAGGCCCATTAGGTTACCGGGGGGGGGGGTTCCGGTAACCTCCCGGTACTCCGGTAAAATGCCGATTTCACCCGGAACACTTCTGATGTCCAAACATAGGCTTCCAATATATAAATCTTTATGTCTCGACCATTTCGAGACTCTTCGTCATGTCCGTGATCACATCCGGGACTCCGAACTAACTTCGGTACATCAAAACTCATAAACTCATAATATAACTGTCATCGAAACCTTAAGCGTGCGGACCCTACGGGTTCGAGAACAATGTAGACATGACTGAGACACGTCTCCGGTCAATAACCAATAGCAGAACCTGGATGCTCATATTGGCTCCCACATATTCTACGAAGATCTTTATCGGTCAGACCGCATAACAACATACATTGTTCCCTTTGTCATCGGTATGTTACTTGCCCGAGATTCGATCGTCGGTATCTCAATACCTAGTTCAATCTCGTTACCGGCAAGTCTCTTTACTCGTTTCGTAATACATCATCTTGCAACTAACTCATTAGTTACAATGCTTGCAAGGCTTATGTGATGTGCATTACCGAGAGGGCCCAGAGATACCTCTCCGACAATCGGAGTGACAAATCCTAATCTCGAAATACGCCAACCAAACATTTACCTTTGGAGACACCTGTAGAGCTCCTTTATAATCACCCAGTTATGTTGTGACGTTTGGTAGCACACAAAGTGTTCCTCTGGAAAACGGGAGTTGCATAACCTCATAGTCATAGGAACATATATAAGTCATGAAGAAAGCAATAGCAACATACTAAATGATCGGGTGCTAAGCTAATGGAATGGGTCATGTCAATCACACCATTCTCCTAATAATGTGATCCCGTTAATCAAATGACAACACATGTCTATGGTTAGGAAACATAACCATCTTTGATTAACGAGCTAGTCAAGTAGAGGCATACTAGTGACGTTTAGTTTGTCTATGTATTCACACAAGTATTATGTTTCCGGATAATACAATTCTAGCATGAATAATAAACATTTATCATGATATAAGGAAATAAAATAATAACTTTATTATTGCCTCTAGGGCATATTTCCTTCAGTCTCCCACTTGCACTAGAGTCAATAATCTAGATTACACAGTAATGATTCTAACACCCATGGAGCTTTGGTGCTAATCATGTTTTGCTCGTGGAAGAGGCTTAGTCAATGGGTCTGCTACATTCAGATCCGTATGTATCTTGCAAATCTCTATGTCTCCCACCTGGACTAGATCCCGGATGGAATTGAAGCGTCTCTTGACGTGCTTGGTTCTCTTGTGAAATCTGGATTCCTTTGCCAAGGCAATTGCACCAGTATTGTCACAAAAGATTTTCATTAGACCCGATGCACTAGGTATGACACCTAGATCGGATATGAACTCCTTCATCCAGACTCCTTCGTTTGCTGCTTCCGAAGCAGCTATCTACTCCATTTCACATGTAGATCCCGCCACAACGCTTTGTTTAGAACTGCACCAACTGACAGCTCCACCGTTTAATGTAAACACGTATCCGGTTTGTGATTTAGAATCGTCCGGATCAGTGTCAAAGCTTGCTTCAACGTAACCATTTATGATGAGCTCTTTGTCACCTCCATATATGAGAAACATATCCTTAGTCCTTTTCAGGTATTTCAGGATGTTCTTGACCGCTATCCAGTGATCCACTCCTGGATTACTTTGGTACCTCCCTGCTAGACTTATAGCAAGACACACATCAGGTCTGGTACACAGCATTGCATACATGATAGAGCCTATGGCTGAAGCATAGGTAACATCTTTCATTTTCTCTCTATCTTCTGCATTGGTCGGGCATTGAGTCTTACTCAATTTCACACCTTGTAACACAGGCAAGAATCCTTTCTTTGCTTGATCCATTTTGAACTTCTTCAAAACTTTGTCAAGGTATGTACTTTGTGGTGTTCCGGGTGGCGTGAGTTGCGAAACTATTCTGCATTGTTTCAAATGTACACCAAACTCGTAACTCAAATATTCTCCTCCACGATCAGATCGTAGGAATTTTATTTTCTTGTTACAATGATTTTCAACTTCACTCTGAAATTCTTTGAACTTTTCAAATGTTTCAGACTTATGTTTCATTAAGTAGATATACCCATATCTTCTTAAGTCATCTGTGAAGGTGAGAAAATAATGATATCCGCCACGAGCCTCAACATTCATCGGACCACATACATCTGTATGTATGATTTCCAACAAATCTGTTGCTCTCTCCATAGTACCGGAGAACGGTGTTTTTGTCATCTTACCCATAAGGCACGGTTCGCAAGTACCAAGTGATTCATAATCAAGTGGTTCCAAAAGTCCATCAGTATGGAGTTTCTTCATGCGCTTTATACCGATATGACCTAAACGGCAGTGCCACAAATAAGTTGCACTATCATTATCAACTCTACATCTTTTGGCTTCAACATTATGAATGTGTGTGTCACTACTATCGAGATTTAATAAGAATACACCATTCTTCATGGGTGCATGACCATAAAAGATTTTACTCATATAAATAGAACAACCATTATTCTGTGATTTAAATGAATAACCGTCTCGCATCAAACAAGATCCAGATATAATGTTCATGCTCAACGCTGGCACCAAATAACAATTATTTAGGTCTAATACTAATCCCGAAGGTAGATGTAGAGGTAGCATGCCGACCGCGATCACATCGACTTTGGAACCATTTCCCACGCGCATCGTCACCTCGTCCTTAGCCAATCTTCGCTTAATCCGTAGTCCCTGTTTCGAGTTGCAAATGTTAGCAATAGAACCAATATCAAATACCCAGGTGCTACTGCGAGCATTAGTAAGGTACACATCAATAACATGTATATCACATATACCTTTGTTCACCTTGCCATCCTTCTTGTCCGCCAAATACTTGGGGCAGTTCCGCTTCCAGTGACCAGTCTTCTTGCAGTAGAAGCACTCAGTTTCAGGCTTAGGTCCAGATTTGGGTTTCTTCTCTTGAGCAGCAACTTGCTTGCTGTTCTTTTTGAAGTTCCCCTTCTTCTTCCCTTTGCCCTTTTTCTTGAAACTAGTGGTCTTGTTGACCATCAACACTTGATGCTCCTTCTTGATTTCTACCTCCGCAGCTTTTAGCATTGCGAAGAGCTCGGGAATAGTCTTATTCATCCCTTGCATATTATAGTTCATCACAAAGCTCTTGTAGCTAGGTGGCAGTGATTGGAGAATTCTGTCAATGACGCAATCATCTGGAAGATTAACTCCCAATTGAATCAAGTGATTATTATACCCAGACATTTTGAGTATATGTTCACTGACATAACTGTTCTCCTCCATCTTGCAGCCATAGAACTTATTGGAGACTTCATATCTCTCAATCCGGGTATTTGCTTGAAATATTAACTTCAACTCCTGGAACATCTCATATGCTCCATGACGTTCAAAACGTCGTTGAAGTCCCGATTCTAAGCCGTAAAGCATGGCACAATGAACTATCAAGTAGTCATCAGCTTTGCTCTGCCAGACGTTCATAACATCTGGTGTTGCCCCAGCAGCAGGCCTGGCACCCAGCGGTGCTTCCAGGACATAATTCTTCTGTGCAGCAATGAGGATAATCCTCAAGATACGGACCCAGTCCGTGTAATTGCTACTGTGGGTGTCAAAACCGGCTGATCTCGGGTAGGGGGTCCCGAACTGTGCGTCTAGGCCGGATGGTAACAGGAGGCAAGGGACACGAAGTTTTACCTAGGTTCGGGCCCTCTCGATGGAGGTAAAACCCTACGTCTTGCTTGATTAATATTGATGATATGGGTAGTACAAGAGTAGATCTACCACGAGATCGGAGAGGCTAAACCCTAGAAGCTAGCGTATGGTATGATTGCTGTTCTGTATGTTGTCCTACGGACTAAAACCCTCTGGTTTATATAGATACCGGAGAGGGTTCGGTTTACACAAAGTCGGTTACAATGGTAGGAGATCTGCATATCCATATCGCCAAGCTTGCCTTCCACGCCAAGGAAAGTCCCTTCCGGACATGGGATGAAGTCTTCAATCTTGTATCTTCATAGTCTAGGAGTCCGGCTAAAGGTATAGTCCGGCCATCCGGACACCCCCTAATCCAGGACTCCCTCGGTAGCCCCTGAACCAGGCTTCAATGACGACGAGTCCGGCGTGCAGATTGTCTTCGGCATTGCAAGGCGGGTTCCTCCTCCAAGTACTTCATAGAAGATTTTGAACACAAAGATAGTGTCCGGCTCTGCAAAATAAGTTTCCACATATTGCCACAGAGAGAATAATATTTACACAAATCTAATCTGCTGACGTATTCCATAGTGTGACACACCACAGCTAAGCCTTTATCCAAGTCGTTTCATTATCCCACCTTAGCGCGTCATGCGAGGCGGTTTCCTTGGAACATCTTGTTAAAGCAGAGATCGTGTCCCCTTATTCCGGGATTCTCATCAATACGGGCGTGGGTAACCCAACCGCGCCATTGATTACGGCGCTTGGAGATAAGCGAGTTTTACCAGGCTGGTGGGGACACGTAGTTGCGTCCACCCATATAAGGGGATAAGGATCCACCTTTTCACCTATGCCTTCTTCCTCCCTTGCTTATCCATTCTCGCGCACTCGAGCTCCAGCGCCCAAGTCCGCACTCCCCACCTCAACCTTCTCCAGCCATGTCCGGAGCGGGAGGCAAGTGGATGGTCTCCTCCGTCATGGAGGGACACATCAAAAAACTGAGGAAGGCCGGATACTTGTCTAATGACATTGCGTACCGGCTTCCTGAAAAGGGGCAGCTTATCCCCACCCCTAGGCCCCATGAGAGGGTGGTGTTCCTCCCCCATTTCCTCCACGGACTGGGCTTCCCTCTTCACCCATTTGTCCGGGGGCTCATGTTCTACTATGGCCTGGATTTCCATGATCTAGCCCCGAACTTTGTCCTCAACATCTCGGCGTTTATCTCGCGTGCGAGGCTTTCCTCCACATCCGCCCCCATTTCGGCCTATGGCTCAAGACTTTCAATGTCAAGCCGAAGGTGGTGTGCGGCAACCAGGCGGAGTGCGGAGGCGCCATGGTGGGCAAGATGGCCAACGTCTTATGGCTCGAGGGCTCCTTTGTGGAGACCCTGAAGGGGTGGCAGTCGGGGTGGTTTTACATCACCGAGCCGCGTGACCCCGAATGGGTCGCAGCCCCCGTGTTCCGATCCGGACCCCCTACGCGGCTCACCTCCTGGAAGGAGACGGGCCTGTCGCAGGGTAAAAAAGGAGAGCTGACCGGACTCCAAACATGCATCGAAACCCTGGTGGACAAGAAGCTCAAACTTGTCAACGTTGTCCAGGTTATGCTCATCCGCCTGATCCTCCCGTGTCAACAACAGGCTTTCAACCTGTGGGAGTTCGACCCGGCGCGGCACCAAACTCTGAGCAGGCTCTTTGACACGACGTACGAAGATGCCTGGAAGGTGCTTTTCAAGGGCGCCGAGGCCCCCGCATCCACTTCCGAGGATCGCAGTTTCAGTACATAGCGTCACGCTCATGCGGTAAGCTATTTTTTTCCTTTTATAGGGTATCAGTTTTTCATAGTTTGACTCCATGCGGGATCTAAGCTCCCTTACCTTTGACAGGATTGGCAGATGACGTCCGGACAAATCAACTATCCGGCTCCTTTGCACGAAGGCCCAGCGGACGCTCACTTGGCGAAGCTACTGGTTCCGGCACCCTATGTGGTGCCGGAGAAGAAGGCCATGAAAAAGGCCACGGGGACTCGAAAGAGTGCCCGGCACCAGGAGGTGTCGGATCCATCATCCGACGGTTCCGAGGCGCACTCCTCCCGTGAAGACGAGGAGGAAGAAGAAGAGACCTCTCCCCCTCCAATGGGAGGAGAGAAGAAAAGGAAGGCCGCCCTCTCTGGGGAGGCCGGAGGGTCCAAGAAGGGGAAAACCCTTCCTCCGGACTACTCCACCGACGCCGATGACGGGGGAGAGGAGTGGCCGCCCAGGGCCAAGCCCCTGGCAAAATCGTAAGTATTCGGATACCAGAGTAATTCATATTATTCCTTTATTGCACAGCTTTCCCTTATGTCGAATATGTTTATGCAGCCCACCCAAAGACCGGCTCGACGCGTCATCGAGCAGCTCACTGGACTCGTCGGATGTGAACTCGCTTCCGACGGCTTCCTGCCCCCGCCCTACGGACGACACCGAAGTGTTGTCCCAACAGGTTCCAAGCCGGGAGGAGGTGGTCCTGGAGGCGCCGCAAGGCGACCTCCCGGACTCCAGGAGTAAAGGGGATGAAACCCCCCAGGACTCCAAGTCCGGCTCTAGGCCGGACACCGCTCCGGAACCTTCAAAGGTTCCAGAGTCCAGCGGGGGACCTCCTTCCAAGAGGAGCAAGCCCACCGTGCCGGTGACCCCCGTCCAACCGGAGGCGCCGGACAATCTGTTGGAGGCGCTCCAAGGCGCCTCCATGGACGAGGAGCATGCACCATTCTGAGTGCGGTGGTCTAGAAGGTTCAGTCTGCCAAGAGCGGACTGACCGAAGCTTGTACTTGCCTTTTAACAGGCTTTGAGGTAAGTAAAGAATGCATAAATAATATTACCACATAGACAGTAGCCCCGGATGATCTGTTTGGCGTTCGGGAAGAAAAGCCGAATAGAGGATTAAATAAAATTCGCAGGAGTCTAACAAAAAGTAGTCGATATGCGTATGCAGGCTTCTTTGCCTGCATCCGCCGCACTGACTGCGGAAGTGGATGCGCTGAAGCAGAACCTCGAGCGGTCCGAGCAAGAGCTCGGGCGTGCCAAGAAGCAGCTCGAGGATAGTGAAGGTAAGAAATACCTTGTTTAAATATATATAAAAAGGTACAATTACAAATAATGAAAGGATTATCGTGGCTATTGTAGGGGCCACGTCTGAGGTGGCAACCCTTAAGCAAGCGCTGGTCGAGGCTGAGAAAAGGGCGGCCACGAAGCGCACCGAGCGGGAGAAGTATGAGGCCGAGGTTGGCAAGGTGCGGCAAGAGCTCCAGGCTCTCATGGAAAAACATGAGAGTTTGGAGCTTGACTCAAAGACGCGAGCGTCCGAGCTCGCGGTGGCTATTGAAATGCCAAGTCTGCCAAGGCCGAATCCCAGAAGACCCTCTAGGAGTTGGATGAGGTGAAGAAGATAGCGGCGGGTAAGGCATTCTTTATGCAAAGCAAACACATAAACGTGAGTTACTTGTTACTTACCCGAATCCGGAGCTCTCCAGGAGCGTTCGCAGATCTTCCCCGGAGTGTGTCCGATGCCGCCGCATTCTACCGAGCCGAGGAGGGCAGCTTGACAGAGAAGGTGTTCTGGTCTTAGTATGCTGAGGCCGGACACCCCGTGCCCCTGAGCGACCAGTTGAAGCAACTGGTCGAGCTCCACAAGGCGGCCGAACAGGCCATGAAGGGCCTCATAGTTCGGCTGTGGCCTGGAGAGGCTCTGCCTGGGAGCTATTTCGGGCTGGTGCGGCGGCTGGTGGTGGCCTGTCCAAGGCTCGAAGTCATCAAGCGCTCCGTCTGCATTGAAGGTGCCCGTAGGGCCCTTGCCCGTGCTATGGTGCACCGGGGCAAGCTGGATGCTGAGAAGCTTGTGAAGGATAGGCCACCGCCGGGGAAAGAGCATCGCAAGCCCCATAATTATTATAAGGATGTTCTGAAGGGTGCCTGCCTTATGGCGGATGAATTTTCTAGGGATGTAATTTTTGAGTGAAACTTGCTCGTTTTGTCCTGTGTGCTGAAAACTCTTTCATATGTGCTATGCAATGCTGTTGGAATTTAAAATATTACCTTCTGTGCGGCTATTTATCAATTCTGAGAGATGGCAAGTCGTCGGCTTCTGCCCCCGTGCCGCTAGTGCTGGGGTGTTCGGGGATAAACCCGAGCGCTCTTTTTCCCATGTTTGGGTCCTTAGAGGGAGGCGCTCAGCCCAACGAACAAGGCAATCGAACTATAATGCGTGAACCTCTCACTTAGCCATAGAATTCTATAATTTTAAATTTCGGCGAAGCCCCTGGTATTCGGAAGACCGAGTTCGGGGCGCTATCCACGCCTTGGCCGGACAGAGCCGGCTCCTCGCTCTAAGCGGCATAAGTCGTTAGGGACTCGAAAAACCTCTCGAACAGCAATCAGCTCTTGCTTCATCATGACAGTCAGTTTTAGCTTTCTCCACTGAGGTGCTCGACCCAGCTCAACTGGGGCACAATCGTAGTGGTTCTCCTAGTGCTACCTTAGCCGATATAGCGGAACGTAAGGCACCAAAACATAGGAGCCGGGCAAACCCAACTATTGACCCAAGACATGATTCGGAGCCGATGCATATAATGCTATAAGTTCGGGGTGCCGCACTTGTTGAAGTGTTCGGACTTCTCACACCATATTGAGGGGTACTAAAGCCCCTAGCGTATTTAGGCCGTATCGAAGTGTACGGGTGCAATATGTTGTTAAGGAACATATATATATATATATATATATATATATATATATATATATATATATATATATATATAAAGAGTAATGCAAAAATAGACAAAAGCTATGCACTGTTTATTAAAGAGGGTTGCGATCAAAGCAGAACGATACAAATAATGCGATAAGCAAAAGGTTGGACTATGTAACATGTCCGCTCCAGGGGCAAGCTACGGAATAGTGTGCAAAACAGGTATACTGCTCATGATAGAGACCACCTGGGAGTTCCGTAATGCGGCGTGGCTTGTCTGCTTCCCTGGTTCTTGCATCGTTTGTGTGGTAATTGAACTGCCGAACATGCCTTCCGAAGAGTGGAGTCCTGAAAGTAAGAGAAAATTAAAAAATCGGCAGCCCCTGGTGCGGCTTAAGCCGTGTTTCGGGCATGCCGTGATGGTGCCCCTCCCCCTGTACCCATGGTATTTCTATAGCGTAGTTATGTACGCGAAGTACTGGTGTCGCATTTTTGTGAGGGCTGGGGTTGGGGCCGCATTGCTACGCCTGCTCGGATCGTGCCAGGTGGTCTTGTTGTAGGTTACTCCGGGCGCGCTTGACGGTGTCCGGTCGTTTAATGGCCGGACTGGAGAACTGCATGGATAGGCTGCTTTGTACTTCCGCTGCAAGGGCCGCCGTGTGCTCCTCCGTTCAGAGGGAGCGTTTGGTGTTTCCATTGACCGTAATTACTCCTCGAGGGCCTAGCATCTTGAGCTTAAGGTATGCGTAGTGCGGTACCGCATTGAACTTGGCGAATGCGGTTCGCCCGAGCAGTGCGTGATAGCCACTGCGGAATGGGACTATGTTGAAGATTAACTCCTCGCTTCGAAAATTATCCGGAGATCCGAAGACCACTTCAAGTGTGACTGAGCCTGTACAGTTGGCCTCTACACCTGGTATTACGCCTTTAAAGGTCGTTTTCGTGGGCTTAATCCATGAGGGATCTATGCCCATTTTCCGCACTGTATCCTGGTAAAGCAGGTTCAGGCTGCTGCCGCCGTCCATAAGGACTCTAGTGAGATGAAATCCGTCAATAATTGGGTCTAGAACCAATGCGGTGAATCCGCCATGACGGATGCTAGTAGGATGGTCCCTTCGATCAAAGGTGATCGGGCAGGAGGACCATGGGTTGAACTTTGGGGCGACTGGCTCTACCGCGTATACGTCCCTTAACGCACGCTTCCGCTCCCTTTTGGGGACGTGGGTTGCGTATATCATGTTCACCGTCTGCACTTGTGGGGGGAAACCCTTCTGTCCACTGTTGTTCGGCGACCGGGGCTCCTCGTCGTCATCGCTATGCAGCCCCTTGTCTTCATTTTCGGCGTTTAACTTGCCTGCCTGCTTGAACACCCAACAATCCCTGTTGGTGTGATTGGCCGGCTTTTCGGGGGTGCCATGTATCTGGCACAAGCGGTCGAGTATTCGGTCCAAACTGGACGGGCCCCTAGGATTCCTTTTGAATGGTTTTTTCCGCTGACCGGATTTAGAGACTCTGAATCTGGCATTAACTGCCGTATCCTCAGCATTGTCGCCATAAATGCGGCGCTTCTGCTTGTTGTGACGCGACCTGCCACTACTATCCCCGATATCCGAATTACTAGGGTTCTTGGTCATATTGTTGCTACGAGCAAGCCAGCTGTCTTCTCCCGCGCAAAAGCGGGTCATGAGTGTCGTGAGTGCTGCCATAGACTTCGGCTTTTCCTGTCCAAGGTGCCGGGCAAGCCACTCGTCACGGATATTGTGCTTGAAGGCTGCTAGGGCCTCAGTGTTCGGACAGTCGACTATTTGATTTTTCTTTGTTAGGAACCATGTCCAAAATTACCTGGCCGATTCCTCTGGCTGCTGAATTACGTGACTTAGGTCATCGGCATCTGGGGGTCGCACATAAGTGCCCTGGAAATTGTCGAGGAATGCGGCTTCCAGGTCCTCCCAACAACTGATTGATCCTGTTGGCAAGCTGTTAAGCCAATGCCGAGCTGGTCCTTTAAGCTTGAGTGGGAGGTATTTGATGGCGTGGAAATCATCACCGCGGGCCATGTGGATATGAAGGAGATAATCCTCGATCCATACCGCGGGATCTGTTGTGCCATCATATGATTCGATATTAACGGGTTTGAAACCCTCAGGGATTTGATGATCCATTATTTTGTCTGTGAAGCATAGTGGGTGTGCGGCGCCTCTGTACTGGGCTATATCACGACGTAGCTCCAATGAGCTTTGTCTACTGTGTTCGGCCCTGCCGAATTTGTGGCCGGCGTGACGGTTACCGTCTTGAGCCGTGGGGCGCCCATGCGATCCGTAGATCGATCTTGTTTGCCTTGCCTTGTCCTCCAACATATCTCGTAAGTCTGGCGCATATTCCCGTGCCTTGGTACGGGGTGCGGCTTGAGTGGGGGCCGAGAGGCCTCTCTGTCATGGCCATGAGGTGGCCGGTCGGCCGCATCAAGTGCTTCCTCCTCTAATCGGGGTAGCAACCTGTGCTTTGGGTAGCTCTTGGAGGGGCGTTCGAGTTTATGCTCTTCAGCCGCAAGGACTTCAGTCCATCTGTCGACTAGCAAATCTTGATCAGCTCTAAACTGTTGCTGTTTTTCTTGAGGCTTCTTGCCGTGGCCATAAGCCTGTGTTGAAAACGCTCTTGCTCGACGGGATCCTCTGGCACGACGAATTCGTCGTCGTCAAGGCTTGCCTCGTCTTCGGAGGGAGGCATATAATTATCGTCCTCGACCTCTTTGTCTGCTGCTCTCTCATGAGGGCTGGTTTCTCCATCCTCCTGTGCTAAATCTTGCTGGAGGGGGTTTTCTTCGGCACTTTCCGGAGTATTATTATCTCCCGTGCTGGAATCACCGTATTTGTTTTGGCGGGATTTTGAGCAGCGCCGCTGATGCCGGCGCTTAGGCTGCTTCTTGGAGGGGTCACCCTCCGCTGTTCCATCGCCATCTCCTTCTTTTGGGGTGTCCACCATGTATATGTGTAGCGACCAGACCTCAAACAGTCTGATCTCTGTGCTCCGGTGTCATCCCTGGATCAGTAATGCTGACACCACACAGTACTCAGAGGATTTATAGCAGAGTAGCAATCACACACTTATTACATCGAGTGTCTCAAAAGAGAACTTATTACAATAAATATGGCTTAAGGCCATCTAATAACGATAACAGCGGAAGGCTTGGAAGATAAGTGAGTCCATCAACTCCAACGGCATCACTGAGTATAGAACCACGACCTAAACATTCCTTAATCGTCGTCTGAAAAGTCTGCAACATTAACGTTGCAGCCCGAAACGGGCCAGCACATGGAATATGCTGGCAAGGTAACACATAGAGAGTAATGGAAATGAAACAGCTATACTATATGCATATTTGGTTGGTGGAAAGCTCTATGGTTACAGTTTTGCGTAAAGTCAATTTTTCCCTACTTCAAAGGAATAAATTTAATTACTATCATGGTAGTTGTTAAACATTGAGAATGGTTGACAACATTCTCAATCCCAATTAAGCATCATCATTAAACATAACCCAACAAAATTAATTTAGAGTAACATGTTGAGACTCACATGAAAATCCAAGTACTAGATACTCAAGATGTCCATAACCGGGGACACGGCTAACCATGCTTAGTTTATTACACTCTGCAGAGGTTTGCGCACTTTTCCCCACAAGACTCGATCGCCTCCGTTTGGTTTCTCGCACTACATGGTGTTTGAGAAGACGGATGATCGAGACACAGTCTTTCAGAAGCGCTAGCACCTTACGATCGGGTAGACCATACCACCTATATCCCCTACATCTGCTAGTCTACCACTATAAGAGTTCGCACAACTTAGTCAACTATGCTAGAGCCCATAATAGCTTGTGGCTACACATGGAAGTTTCTAGTATGAATAGTCTCATGATCCCTTTGAGCCTGGGTGGCGGTCCAAAAGAAAACAGGCAAGTCCTGGAATACCCAGGTGCCTCAATCCACCCAGATGTGTGTTTAAGTTGCCACCTTAGATAAACCATTAATTAACAATCTCACATCTGTCATGGATGTCACTCACCCAATCCACGTCTACTAGCATAGCATGGCATAATAAGCAAACGTAGAAGTAACTCCCAAAGGTTTGATAATAAACAGGTAATAGGTTCTACCTCAACTACTTCCCATCCCACAATTTAATTAGATCCTAATCATGCAATGTGTGAGGATTTGATCTAATGCAATAAAACTGGGTACTAGAAAAGGTATGATCAAAGTGTTACTTGCCTTGCTGATGATCCGCGAAACCTAACGATTCGAAGTAACATGCGGCGCACTCCGGATATTCTATCGCAGACAAACAAACAAGCATAGAATAAGTACTCATCTAATGCACAGGTAAAACTCAAATAAGAGATCTAACCAGAAGGTTCAACTTAAGAACTCCGGTTGGCAAAAGGAATCAAATCGAACGAAGCAACGAAAGTCAAACGGCGAAAGAAAACAACTTCGTTCTAGTAATCTGGATCTAGGGAAAATTTTACAGTAGCAAAATCTTGTTTAAGTTGGTTAAACGGATAGAGGGTTTCAAGACGAAACTCTAGGCGCTTGAATCGCCTGATTCTGATAAACGAGCGAAAAGTTACACTAAAATGAAAATCGGATCAGGAATCGCGATCAGAAAAATCGCGGATTTAATCCGAGAAAAAGAAAAACGACGAACGCTCGCTAGAACGAACGAACGGACGAACGCTTGCTATTTAAATAAACCGGAAAAACCGATCTATTTTAAAAAAACAAATCTAAAAAAAACCGGCGAAAACCGATTTTTTTAAAACGTTGGCATGAAAGTCGAGGCGGCGGCGGCGAACCTCGGCGGCGGCCGCGGCGGTGTCCGGCGACGGCGGCAGGCGGCGGCGGCGCGACGACGGCTGGGGCGGGCGGCTAGGGCAGCGGCTGGGCTAGGGTTTCCCCCGGGTGGGCTGCCCCGGCTTATAAAGCCCCCCCTCGGGCCGGAGTCCTAGTCGGACACGGCCCGTAGGTCGGTTCGTTTTTTTTAAATTATTCCGCTCGGAAGAAAAATAAAAATAAATACTAAAGGACTCCAAAAATTCCGAAATAAATTTTCACGGGCTTCTAAAATCAAGCCGCACAAGGTGAACATTTATTTGGGACCTAAATGAAAGTTTGAAAAACGCACATTTTTCCTAAATTCAAAATAAAACACCGAAAAACTCTGAAATAAAATCTTATTTGATTTTATTATTAAATCCTCAATATTTCTTTATTTTGGGAAAGTCATTTTATTCCCTCTCTCATATTTTTCTAGTAGAAATAATTGATGATAAAATAAATAAAATCAAATGATCCTATTCTCAAAATTTGAGAAAACTCAAATATGAAAATAACGAAATCCCCAACTCTCTCCGTGGGTCATTGAGTTGCATAGAATTTCTAGGATCAACCAAAATGCAAAATAAAATATGATATGCAATGATGATCTAATGTATAACATTCCAAATTGAAAATTTTGGATGTTACAAACCTACCCCCCTTAAGATGAATCTCGCCCTCGAGATTCGGGTTGGCTAGAAAATAGGTGAGGGTGGTCTTTGAGCAAATCTTCCTCTCGTTCCCAGGTGGCTTCATCCTCTGTGTGGTGGCTCCATTGAACTTTGCAAAACTTGATAACCTTGCTGCGGGTTACTCGGCTGGCAAACTCGAGGATCTTAATTGGTTTCTCTTCGTAGGTCAAATCATTATCCAACTGAATAGTTTCCAATGGCACTGTGTCTCTCAAGGGTATGTCAGCCATCTCCGCGTGACACTTCTTTAACTGAGAAACGTGGAACACATCATGAACTCCTGACAATCCTTTGGGCAATTCCAACTTGTAGGCCTCTTCTCCCATACGCTCCAAAACTCGATATGGTCCTACAAATCGTGGTGCTAACTTCCCTTTGACTCCAAAATGCTTTGTTCCCCGAAGTGGAGATACTCGAAGATAAGCTCTATCTCCCACTACGTAAATTGTCTCCTTATGTTTAGAATCTGCATAACTTTTCTGCCTGGACTAGGCTACCTTGAGCCTATCGCAAATCAACTTCACCTTCTGTTCAGACTCTTTAATCAAGTCAAGACCAAACAACTGGCGGTCTCCAACTTCGTCCCATGATAACGGTGTCCCGCACCTCCTTTCGTACAAAGCTTCAAAAGGGGCCATCTTTAAACTGGCTTGGTAACTATTGTTGTAAGAGAACTCTGCATATGGCAAATTATCGTCCCAACTAGATCCGTAATCTAGCGCACAAGCTCTCAGCATATCCTCCAAAATCTGATTGACTCTCTCGGTCTGTTCATCTGTCTATGGATGAAAAGCTGTACTGAATTCTAACCTGGTACCCAAAGTTTCATGCAACTGCTTCCAGAACTTTGAGGTAAACTGGGTTCCTCTATCTGATATGATACTCCTTGGAACTCCATGCAGACATACGATCCTGGTCATGTATATCTTTGCCAACTTAGCACTGGTGTAAGTGGTCTTTACTGGGATGAAATGAGCTACTTTCGTCAATCGATCAACTACAACCCAAATCGAGTTGTAGCCTGAACGAGTCCTGGGCAATCCCGTGATAAAATCCATGCCTAGCTTATCCCACTTCCATTCGGGTATCGGCAATGGTTGTAACAATCCTATTGGCTTCTGATGCTCTGCCTTTACTCTCTGACATACATCACAAACTACTACATACTCCGCAATATCCTTCTTCATTCCGGTCCACCAGAAAATATCCTTTAAATCCAAATACATCTTGGTATTTCCTGGGTGAATTGAATATGGTGAATTGTGTGCCTCTTGCAGTATCAACTTCCTAATCTCCGGGTCATTGGGCACATAAACGCGGTCTTCAAACCATAGGGTGTCGTGCTCATCCTCACGAAATCCTTTAGCTTTTCCTTTGCTTAGTTTCTCCTTTATAGCGGCAATCTCTTTGTCAGTATTCTGAGCTTCTCTGATTCTATCCATCAAAGTTGACTGAATCTCCAATGCTGCTACATAGCCTCTCGGAACTATTTCCAAACATAGTTCACGAAGATTTTCTGCTAACTCCTTGGGTATTTCTCCCGTCATTAACGTATTGACATGGCTCTTATGGCTTAACGCGTCAGCTACTACATTAGCCTTTCCGGGGTGATAATGCAGTTTCATATCATAATCCTTGATAAGCTCCAACCATCTCCTTTGTCTGAGGTTTAACTCCTTCTGTGTGAAAATGTACTTCAAACTCTTATGATCCATGTACACCTCACAATGATTCCCAATGAGAAAATGTCTCCATGTTTTCAAAGCATGCACTACGGCTGCTAACTCCAAATCATGCGTGGCATAATTCAACTCATGAGGCTTCAGTTGTCTTGAGGCATATGAAACAACTCTCCCTTCCTGCATAAGCACTGCTCCAAGTCCTCGACGTGAAGCGTCGCAATACACGTCATAATCCTTGGTCTGGTCTGGCAAAATCAACACTGGTGAGGTAACCAAGCGTTTCTTCAATTCCTGGAAACTAGCCTCACATTCCTCTGTCCATATGAACTTGGTATCTTTCTTCAACAACTCAGTCATAGGCTTCGCAATCTTTGAGAAATTCTCAATAAATCTCCGGTAGTATCCTGCGAGTCCAAGAAAACTCCGGATCTCTCCAACTGTTGTTGGGGCTTCCCACTTGGTCACGGTTTCAACTTTAGCGGGATCTACTGCTATACCTTCTCCAGATATAACGTGTCCGAGGAATCCTACTTTCTTCAACCAAAACTCACATTTGCTGAACTTGGCATATAATTGATGTTCTCTGAGCTTTCCAAGTACCAAACGCAAATGCTCCTTATGCTCCTCTTCATTCTTCGAGTAAACCAGGATATCATCAATGAACACTACAGCGAACTTATCCAAAAACTCCATAAATACTTTGTTCATCATGTTCATAAAATAGGCAGGTGCGTTAGTTAGACCAAATGACATAACGGTATACTCATACAACCCATACCTGGTAGTAAAAGCTGTCTTAGGAATATCCTGTTCTCGAATCTTCAACTGGTGGTATCCTGATCGCAGATCGATCTTGGAAAATACCTTAGCTCCTTGCAATCGATCAAACGGATCGTTGATCATTGGTAGTGGGTACTTGTTCTTGATCGTTACTTCATTCAATCCTCGATAATCAACAACCATCCTTAACAATCCATCCTTCTTCTCCACTAGAAGTACTGGCGATCCCCAAGGTGAAGAACTTGGGCGAATATATCCCTTATCCAGTAACTCCTTAATCTGCTTCTTAATTTCCACCAAATCCTTTGCTGGCATCCTATATGGTCTCTTTGATATTGGCCCTGTGCCTGGCAATAGCTCAATGAAAAACTCAATATCTCTATCCGGTGGCATGCCTGGCAACTCTTCTGGAAATACTTCAGGAAAATCCCTTACCACTGGTACTTCCTCCTGCACAACTCCTGTTAGGCAATTTACTTGGGTCCTCTTTGGCACATGTCGGGATACATACTTGATCCTTCTTCCTTCTGGGGTGGTAAGCAAAATTGACTTGCTAGCACATTCAATATTCCCTTCATACTTTGATAACCAATCCATGCCTAATATCACATCTAATCCTTGGGATTCCAATACTATTAGGTCTGAGGGAAAAACATAGTTACCAATCCTTAATGGTAACCGATCACACCATAGACTAGCCACATACTCTGCTCCTGGCGAGGTTACTAACATGGGTGACCTAAGGGCTTGGGTTTGATAGGTTATACTTATCCACAAATCCCCTTGAGATGTATGAATGCGATGCACCAGTATAAAAAAGAACGAGTGCAGTAAATGACTTAACCAAAAACTTACCTATTACTGCATCGGGCTGAGCTTCAACCTCCTCCACGCTAACATGGTTCACCTGTCCCTTGTTGAAAGGGTTTGGCTTCTTCCCAGAACTTCCATTGCCATTTTGGCCTTCAAGACATTCATTGGCATAATTTCCGGTCTTCTGACACTTAAAACAAGTGACTTGGCTTAGGTCCTTCTTGGCTGGGGTTGATGGGTTGGTGCGGTTCTGGCCGTTGCTTCCTCCATTGCCATTACCATTCTTGGTGCCATTGTGATTGTGCGAGCTACCTCCTCCATGGGTATGCTGAAAATGTCCTCCCGGTCTAGGGGTAAAACGTGGCTTCTGCTGAGCTCCTGAATTGTACTTTCCTTGTCCATACTTCCTCTTGCGGTTCTCAATCTGCTGTTGCTTCCCTTCAATCATAAGAGCACGACCTACCAACTCCTGGTAGTTGTTGAAGGTTGCTACCATCAACTGCATGCTCAACTCATCATTCAGTCCTTCCAGAAACTTCTCCTGCTTGGCTGCATCCGTAGCGACGTCATCTGGGGCATAACGTGCTAGCTTACTAAATTCCTCCACATACTGGCCAACTGTCCGTCCTCCTTGGCGCAAGTTGCGAAACTCACGCTTCTTCATGGCCATAGCTCCTGCTAAAACATGTTCAGTACAAAAAGCCTGCTGAAACTGGTCCCATGTGACAGTGTCGACAGGGAAAGTGGCTGTGAAATTCTCCCACCATGATGCTGCGGGTCCTTCTAGCTGATGTGCGGCAAACTTCACCTTCTCCGCATCTGTGCATCCTACTATGGTCAACTCCCTAGCTGTCTTGCGGAGCCAATCATCTTCTACTATCGGCTCGGTGCTACTGGAAAACACCGGTGGATTCAGCCTAAGAAAATGGGCTAAGTGGTCAATAGGTGGTGGTGGTGGTGGTGGGTTGTTGTTGTTGTTCCCCTGATTCCGATTCTGAACTAGCAACTGCATCAATGTGTTCTGCTGCTGGATCAACTGGGTGAGCTCCGGTGGAAAGGCAAATCCGGGGTCACGTCTCGGAGGCATCTAAGGGTTTAGAAAAGATGAGATATAAGAATAGAGGGGGTCTAAAGAGAAAACACTACCCATATGCACATGAGGCAAAAACAAACAATTCACTTCAATCAATCAAACAAAGGCATACAATCGATCTATCTATCGCAAAAGTGCTCGGACTACTATATTTACATGGTGGACTACTACTACTAATGGGGTGGTCTACTAGAAATATTCTTCGGTTGCAGACTCCATGATATGTGCTCCAGCTTCATCAACACAGTCATCATCGCTACTATCTGGTTCCGAGTCGGTGCCGTCGATGATGATGTAGTCTTCTGGGCTAATTTCCTTGGGTTCTTCGTCTTCATCTACTGGCGTAGGGCCTCCCATAAATATTCCAATCTTCTTGATCAGGTCGTCATTCTTCTCCACCAATACTTCAATTTCCTCTTCATAATCTTCACGTGTAGCCTTGAGTTCTTCCTCCAGTTCCTTGATTCTAGTCTTAGCCTTCTTTAGATCTATCATGTCAGTGCACATCTGGTTCTCCTGTCGTCGAATGTGCTGATTTAACTCCTGGATAAAAGCTGCGATTGACCTATCCTTCCTGGTGCTGATCATCTCCCACTGCTCATCTCGGCGCCCACAAATCTGGTAGATAGTATCCTTGAGATCCTTATGGTAGACTTCTCCAATGCGTCCCATGGTGATGTGAGCTGCCATGCTCTTTCCTAGACTCCAAGTTGGTGCATCAAAAGAAAACTCTATGGGCTCAGTGACTGGCATGAACGTCCTTCCTGGAACTTGAACTTGAATCATCCAGCGCTCTTCTTCAGGTAAAGTGGCGTTGTAGGTTCCCATGAAGCTAGGTACTCCTATATTCAGGTATCTAGTGACTTCCTTCAAGTGTCGTCCAAAGGGTGTATCTTCATCCGGTTGTGTGAACTTGTTCCTTGCATCCGCCATCCTAAAAGAGTAGAAAAGATGAGAGGTCAGAAGAGAAGAGAGTGAGTAGTGATCTAGGTCTTTAGCTTAGTGGTCGTGTCCTACAGTCAGTGTGTGCTTTGATACCATCTCTATAGCGACCAGACCTCAAACAGTCTGATCTCTGTGCTCCGGTGTCATCCCTGGATCAGTATGCTGACACCACACAGTACTCGGAGGATTTACAGCAGAGTAGCAATCACACACTTATTACATCGAGTGTCTCAAAAGAGAACTTATTACAATAAATATGGCTTAAGGCCATCTAATAACGATAACATCAGAAGGCTTGGAAGATAAGTGAGTCCATCAGCTCCAATGGCATCACTGAGTATAGAACCACGACCTAAACACTCCTTAATCGTCGTCTGAAAAGTCTGCAACATTAACGTTGCAGCCCGAAACGGGTCAGCACATGGAATATGCTGCCAAGGTAACACATAGAGAGTAATGGAAATGAAACAGCTATACTATATGCATATTTGGCTGGTGGAAAGCTCGATGGTTACAGTTTTGCGTAAAGCCAATTTTTCCCTACTTCAAAGGAATAAATTTAACTAGTAAATGTGCCTGTGCGTTGCAACGGGTAAAACAAAATGACTTTACAATGCGAGAAAATCACTTGATTTTATAATTTCACATATATCTTTGTTTAATTACCCATCTTCCGTCTAACCCCAATGCCGGGGTAGGTGGCCAGAGAGGCTTGCTGCACGCACACACCTGACACAACCAAACCAATTCCTAGCAACGATCCACCACAACCTCTCACCCGGCAACGCTAATGCCGCCTTGTGGTGGCCGCCTTGTGGTGCACCAGTGGATTGGTGTTTGCGCTTGTTACTTTAATTTCTAAAACCAAGTATGTGATGTTATCGACTTGTTGACGACCGAGTTGTAGGTGCTTGACATGAACTCGCCATGCCTTATAAGCTTGACATGTTGTTATAATTAGTCTAGTGTATAACTTGACATGAATATAAAAAATATACAAACTGAGGGAAATACTTGTCCTGCTAGGTCACTATTTTGAAAAATGTTGGTCTTTACAACTCGTCATGCTTCAAACAATGATGTGCACAGCAAGACCACGATCCAACTCATAACCAACAAACACACTCACTCATACTGAATCCAACATAACCAGGAGAAACAAAGAGAAAAAGGATTCAGTGTTCAGATGCAAACATATTGACAAGCATTGTAGATTCTTTGCCGAGTCCCCTGTTTATGCCTTCTTCTCCTACCCAAAAAAGAAGACGGTGCTTAGTTCTATAGGGTCAGCAGTATGGAGCCCGGCGTCTTCCAGGCTTTGAAGTCAGCGTGGGCGCGGGACGCCTCCGGCAGCGGGTGGGTGTGCTTCACGCGGATGTGCAGCAGGTCAGTATGTCACACAGCAGGAGCAAGACAAAATGTACCTTAAATATGTGCTGAACCAGCATATAGACAGTCATCCCCTTCAGCACGATAGCAGCCGCTGTGTGATCAATCAAAGGTGTGATGGGAACCAACATTGGCTGAAATAACCTGCTCTTTGGCATAAGAGCCCATCGGCTTGCCTGCGTAGGCGACAACATCCCCAATGTTCCTGCCAGTCAGCCCGGGCCCTACGGCGGTCACCACACCAACAACTTCCATACCTGTTGGTTGAACAGATCATTAAGGTAGACAATAATCTAACAGAAACATTAATAACAGTGCCAATTGATAGAAGCAAACAACCTGATGCCATATAGTGTCACAGGATAACACAACAGAACACCAATTCTTCTTTAAGCAATAAAATAAATTGGAACATTTGGTCTTATGTTCAGTGAGCAATGATCTTGAGAATCATGCTTCTGGGCATCTAAAAGAGCGGACAACCAAACTTATGGTGTATGTATCAACTGAAATGTTTGTGCGTGGTTTGAGACATCTTTGAACCGGTAACTGAGATAATGTTGGTTTGGTTGGCAACTGGCCCGGGATAGATACATTTTCTTCGGTTTCATCAGCAACAGCAAGCTATCATCAATCGATCTAGTGAAATAATTGCAAGGTTTTTCATCCATACTGTACAAACAGGGGATCTAGTGAAATCAATTGGAAAAGGGCCGCGCTAATGGCAAGGAGCAAGAAAAGGGCAGCTAGCTCGAAATCCGATAAATCGAATACCTCCTGGCTTCAGTTATGAGAGAGAACTCCAAGGCAGGATAAAGACCGAGTTGGATTCAGCCGCGTGGGGAATGAAACAACATTCAACCTAAATAAACAAAATTAGGAAATAGTTAGTCACTAACAATATTCAGAAAATTGACGGTAAAACAATCATGTTGATATGAAAAACACAAAATTGGACTGTAAGACCATAATACGCGTAGACTGGTCGGCGCCCGTCATTACCGCTTCTTTCTTGGCGTCGCTGGACAGAAGCCCGTGTCGCTCGACCCACTGCTGTCATTAGACATCGGCATTGTATCTCACCATATCCCGCCTGGCATCTATATCCTCCCCACTCACGAATCAGTGGCAAAATCTGTGAGAGATGTTCTGCTAGACTGTTAAGGGCTGAATTGGCTTATTTTAGTGAATTTGAACATTCTATGGGATGACACTCATGAATAACCACTGCCCATTAGGCCGTTACTGTCTGGTTGTTTGCTCGTGTGCTCATATTCAGTAATTGCAATTTACAAAATAGTCTATGTAAACTTGTCCTGCAATTTAACTATTCAAGGAGGTGTTTGAGGATTTCTGATGCCAATATCTTTAGATGGTAACCGGCTATGCACTCCTCATTTTCACTTGGAGTCGACTTCTACTAAGTATATGAAAGTGCATTTGTTTCTTATGGCTTGTGTTCTTTCTTCTTTAGAGGGTCATGGACATGGCTTTCTTCGCTGAGGACGTCCATCGTTTAGCAAGGTTATTGTTGTACAGAACAATAACATAATCTGAATTTGTTAACCCAGTTGGCAGCACAACAAAAAAGCTATCTTCACTCTCCTTTGGATATATATC
Organism: Triticum dicoccoides; assembly: GCF_002162155.2. Lineage (NCBI taxonomy): Eukaryota > Viridiplantae > Streptophyta > Magnoliopsida > Poales > Poaceae > Triticum > Triticum dicoccoides. The sequence continues at coordinate 296,435,332 of NC_041380.1, forward strand.
ACATATTTAACAGTCTGGGGTCACGCTTCTTTATTATTTATACTATATAAAAATATCTAATCCTTTTCTTTATTCTTTATTATTGTGTGGGTCATATATGCTAAGTTGTTCTCTTCTGTTGCAGCGCAAGTGTGGATGGACATACATACAGTAATCTCATGTCTGGCTAACATATTTACTTTTGGCAAGAAAAGTGAATTTTGGAGTTTTAGCTAAAAACTTCCATCGAAACTGTGGAGTGAATGACTCTAAGGAGTCGATGAATAATGTCCGTAAGCTAGGCAACAAATAGAAATGGTAAAACTAATATAGAATAGTATCAGCATGGTTGGCCATCAATAGGATAGTAGTTTGCTCATATAGGAGAAGAAAAGGTAACTAAACATCGCCAATTGGTATCAAAGAAAAACAAACAGGCCGATTAGATGAAACAGGGGACCAGCTTTAGAGCATTTGGTTCCAAAGCAGGCCACATTTGTGAAACAACCATAGTAGTGACAATTCAAATTAGAAGACTATAACAGAATGATGAGAGAAAGCACTTGTAAGGAATCTGCCGACCCTAGAGAGGAGCAATTCCCTTGTAAAGCCTGGCATTATTAACCAATAAGTTAGAGCGCATAGGATGAGGGTAAGTAAAGCAAATCATGAAGTTGTTAAGATGGCTGGAGATTTACTTACCCAGCAGCACCCTCAGATTTGATGAACTTGGGAAGCCCATCACTCAACCCAC
>NC_041380.1:296436348-296439265 GCF_002162155.2 Triticum dicoccoides
AATTATAGGGTCATGTACTTCACGGCATTCTCAGGCCCAACCATATCTGAGTAGGTCTTCTTAAAGAACTTGTAGAACCCAAACTTGCAAGCCCCCTGAGCACTGTAACCAAGCATGGTAGGCACCCATCCCCTGAAAAATCCCCTAGCTCCTTGCTCCTTTAGCAGAACGCTAAATCCAGATGAGATGCTCTTGTATTTCGCCGGGTCAATCTGAAACAATTGATAAAAATGTGTTAGGTCCAAAATACTTACGTCAAACCTATCAACACTTTACCAGGTGCAGCTTAGAAGGTCCAAGATGGAGAGCAAACACATAGCAGTACATCTCAAATTCCATTATTCTCAACCAAGAAGAAACCCTTTTCTTAGAAATCAGACTACATCCCATAATAAATCACACCCATCTCAATTATCCATTTATACACATCACATGCATCAGCTAATCAACCCATATGAACTGCTTGCTTGTTTTATTTTATACAGTAGCTAATCCACCAAAAGAAGCTAAGGAACTCGAAACAAAAGCACACAAGGAATCATTGCAGGCAGTTCTATGCCCTGGAAGCAACACAAGAACCAGGCACATAGCATGAAGAACCATTACCTACAGGTGTATTTCTCAAACACGCACATTGGAAGAACCATCAGATGTAGGTAAATACAGCAAGCACGTACACATGAAGAGCAATCATGCCACGGGTACATCATTCTCGGGGAGAACAGAAGGCCCACCCTTGGAGAGCTTCGTCGTCCTTTAGGAAGCAGCCGCCCCCATTTAACCTCGTTGTGGATCAGGTCATGGCCATGGCAGCTCGACGTGGATCTCGCCGTTGCCTTGGCCTCCCGTCTCACCTTCCTCCTCTCTCCACGCCAGAACTGGCGCGTCTGCCCCAGATTGAGCAAGCCCACGCAGGGGTGTTAGCTCGTGGCATTGCTGCCCCAAATCGGCTGGTGCTCCAGTTCGGCGACGGGAGGAGCCGTGAGGGGGAGAGAAAGGAATGCCCAGTGCGAGGGTGCTGAAAGGTGCGAGGGTGCCTAGCGAAGGGAGGCCGGCGTGGTGGGAGAAGACGGCGAGCGGGAGATGCACCGGCGAAGCCCTGCTCGAAACCCTAGCCATGGGGGCGGGGCTGCGAGCGGGCGATAGATGCCGGGAGCGGAGAATCTGGCCGCGGGGGAGGGAGGCGCGGACTGTGGGGAGCTCGGGTACATGTTGCACGGTGCCGGAGCTCGCCGGAAGCGGTCGGCGTGGGTGGTGGCGGCGGCGGCGGCGAGGACTTCTGGGCGAGAGGGAGAGGAGGTGAGCGCGAGCCCGAGCCCGTGTGTGTTTGGGTATTTTTTTTCGTTACAAAAAGTGAAACGTTACCCACTTAGAAATAGGACTGCGGGTCAAATTCCCAGAAACGGAAGGAGTTTTTTAAAAAAACGCCAACGACGTACGACCAGAAGCGGTCGCTGGTTTATTAGTAGGTAAAGATTACTATCATGGTAGTTGTTAAACATTGAGAATGGTTGACAACATTCTCAATCCCAATTAAGCATCATCATTAAACATAACCCAACAAAATTAATTTAGAGTAACATGTTGAGATTCACATGAAAATCCAAGTAGATACTCAAGATGTCCATAACCGGGGACACGACTAACCATGATTAGTTTATTACACTCTACAGAGGTTTGCGCACTTTTCCCCACAAGACTCGATCGCCTCCATTTGGTTTCTTGCACTACATGGTGTTTGAGAAGACGGATGACCGAGACACAGTCTTTCAGAAGTGCTAGCACCTTACGATCGGGTAGACCGTACCACCTATAGCCCCTACATCTGCTAGTCTACCACTGTAAGAGTTCGCACAACTTAGTCAACTATGCTAGAGCCCATAATAGCTTGTGGCTGCACACAGAAGTTTCTAGTATGAATAGTCTCATGATCCCTTTGAGCCGGGTGGCGGTCCAAAAGAAAACAGGCAAGTCCTGGAATACCCAGTTGTGTGTTTAAGTTGCCACCTTAGATAAACCATTAATTAACAATCTCACATATGTCATGGATGTCACTCACCCAATCCACGTCTACTAGCGTAGCATGGCATAATAAGCAAACGTAGAAGTAACTCCCAAAGGTTTGATAATAAACAGGTAATAGGTTCTACCTCAACTACTTCCCATCCCACAATTTAATTAGATCATAATCATGCAATGTGTGAGGATTTGATCTAATGCAATAAAACTGGGTAGTAGAAAAGGTATGATCAAAGTGTTACTTGCCTTGCTGATGATCCGCGAAACCTAACGATTCGAAGTAACAGGCCGCGCACTCCGGGTATTCTATCGCAGACAAACAAACAAACATACAATAAGTACTCATCTAATGCACAGGTAAAACTCAAATAAGAGATCTAACCAGAAGGTTCAACTTAAGAACTTCGGTTGGCAAAAAGAATCAAATCGAACGAAGCAACGAAAGTCAAACGGCGAAAGAAAACAACTTCGTTCTAGTAATCTGGATCTAGGGCAAATTTTATAGTAGCAAAATCTTGTTTAAGTTGGTTAAACGGATAGAGGGTTTCGAGACGAAACTCTAGGCGCTTGAATCGCCTGATTCCGATAAAAGAGCGAAAAGTTACACTAAAACGAAAATCGGATCAGGAATCGCGATCAAAAAAATAGCGAATTTAATCTGAGAAAAAGAAAAATGACGAACGCTCGCTAGAACGAACGAACGGACGAACGCTCGCTCGCTAGAACGAACGAACGGACGAACGCTCGCTCGCTATTTAAATAAACCGGAAAAACTGATCTATTTAAAAAAACAAATCTAAAAAAACCGACGAAAACCGATTTTTTTTAAATGTTGGCACGGAAGTCGAGGCATCGGCGGCGAACCTCGGCGGCGGCGGCGGCGGTGTCCGGCGACGGC